>NC_080097.1:24427268-24730298 GCF_950005125.1 Chionomys nivalis | reverse complement strand
TAGTTTATTGTGTTTCTGTGTATGGCATGAGTACAAGTGTGACTCCATGTCTAGACAGAAGGTACTAGAGTTCTTGGAACTAAAGTTACAAATACTTGTTAGTCACATGACTTGAGTTCTATAAACCACACTTGGTCCTCTAGAGGAGAAGCATGCTGGTTAGCTTTATGACAACTTGAAAACAGAGTCGTTTTGGAAAAGATACCCCCTCTTGAGAAACTGCCTCCATAACATAGGCTTGTTGGAAAGTCTCTCTCTCTCTCTTTCTTTTTTGAGACAGGGTTTCTCTGTAGCTTTGGAGCCTGTCCTGGAACTAGCTCTTGTAGACCAGGCTGGCCTTGAACTCCAGAAATCTGCCTGGCTCTGCCTCCCAAGTGCTGGGATTAAAGGCATGCGCCACCACAGCCTGGCAAATATTTATTTATTTATTATGTATACAATATTCTGTCTGTATATTGTACGCCTGCAGGCCAGAAGAGGGCACTAGACCTCATTCCAGATGGTTGTGAGCCACCATGTGGTTGCTGGGAATTGAACTCAGGAACTTTGGAAGATCAGGCAATGCTCTTAACTGCTGAGCCATCTCTTTAGCCAAGGTTGGCGATTCTTTAGAGCATTTCGTTATTTAGTGATTGATGTAGAAGTCTCTAGTCCATTGTGATTGCTTGGCACCGTCAGAAAAGTAGTCCTGGTGAACAGAAGAATGCAAGATAAGCAAGAAATCATGAGCAAGGCAGGAAGAAGCACTCTTTCATGGATTCTGCTTCCGTTCCTGGTTCAGATTTCTGCGTTGAGTTTAGGCCCTGATTTCATTTGATGAGGGAGCGTGATGTAAAAGTGTGAGATGAAATAAAACCTTCCCTCCACAAGTTGCTTTGGATATTGTGTTTAATCATAACTATAGAAATCTTAACTAAGACAAACATAACTTTTATTAACCCATGAGCCATGTGTTTTATCTTCTATTCCCTTTATATTGTTGCAAATAATTTCAATCTTAAACTTAAAATTTTTCCAACAAAAGTAAACTTAAGTTTCTCTTCTACCTAGGAACCCTGTACACTTCATATGGGTCTTCATCTACGAGCATATTGTGAATAAAATTTACCACACCTATTTTTAATTTTTATAAATATTTAGTCCATACTTTTGGTATTGTATTTATCACTTATGATTAGTTATATTAAAATAAATGGTAGCATAAAAATTAAGCCAAGAAAAGTCAAAATTTACCAGATATATTCATATATACATATGAACAAAGTGACTTTTGAAATCCTATCAAGTAGTTTTATCTACTGGAATATAGAAAGAAATAAACTTAAACAGAAATAAATTACCGTGTAACAAGTAAATGATTGGCTATTATTTAAATTTTAAGGGGAAAAGTATTGACTCTGACTGAATAGCAATTGTTCCAGAATATATTTTAGTTTGTAATTGTCTAACAAGAATGGAGTTTATATAACCCAGGAAAATTCTTCAGTATTTATGGAATATAAAATACTGAAATTGTGCAAAATTATGTTATTTTAATACAGTGTAAAACAAGGAGACACTCATTCAGAAAAAAATTAGACCATGAAATAATTGAGAGTATTGAAGAAGAAGAATATTTGTGCAATGATACATATTAAATACACGCACTGCAAATGAACGTGTATCTCTTGACAATTCTGTTAGAAAATTATCTTCTCAAAATCTGGCAATAAAAAGAGGCAATTGGAAACATCTGTTGCTTTTGTGAGGTCAACTATTAAATGAACTGTACATCACCCAGAGAGACTTCCAGAAAGAAAATATCTGATTAAAACCTCCTGGTAGTAATTTCTATGAACATGAAGTGCAAATGGGAACAACATGGCTGAAGCTTTATTTATACAGTAGAGGTTATTGGATTGACCTCACAAAGTAAGGAAATGAAAGGTTGAACAAACCATACAATGTTTAATGTTCAATAAGATTTGAAATATTGGAACGTAATTCCAGTTAAGTAGAATGTGGGGCATAAAACAACATCAATCAAAAGTGCTTATTAGTTACAGGCTGGTATTTACATTTGACACAAAAAGTTACGAGAGGTAGAAAGGATTTAAACTCCTGGGTTTACTGTTGTCTTATCTCAATATTTAATAGTTAATTGATGGAACTGAATTTTCCAGGAAACAGTGATGAAAGACTTTGAAATGCCTATTTTTAAGATACACAAAGCAAGAAAAAATTAGTTGGATTCACTGGGATTGCTCTTAGTTTTAGGGTTCTTCTTCCTTCTGAAAATCCAAAGTAGGAAAGAAATTTTAGGAGCTGAGGATTTCAGATAACTATTTTAGCTGCATTTGCCTGTTGCATTTAGAAGCAGATGAGTTTCTGTACCATAAGTTTAACAAAATATTAAAAACATACCTGAGAAATGAAACAAGGTGCTGCTACTATTAAGATATTTGATAATTATATGGCAGAGAAATATTTGTGTTGGGGTGGGTAGGGGGACCTGCTTCCAGGGACTGTGACCCACGGTCTGCTTGCTTTTCTGAGTTCTAACTTAGAAAATACAGCTTTTCAATTTTCTTCTTTTTATTTTTTTTTTCTTTTGGATACCAGACAAACCAATGCATCTTCTTCCTCACATTCTGTGGTTTCTTTTTCTCTGATGTCCTGATCCATCTTTGTAGCTCTTTACTGACCTCCATTTTTAAAGAGGGAGGCTTTTTGGACACTAATTCAAATTTCTCTCTTGTTTTCACACTCCACCCACCTGCAGAGGCCCAGACTTTCAGCTTTCCTGGACTGTGGCTTCCTTCCACCTCTAATGATACTGTTACAGAAAGAAAGAAAGAAAGAAAGAAAGAAAGAAAGAAAGAAAGAAAGAAAGAAAGAAAGAAAGAAAGAAAGAAAGAAAGAAAGAAAGAAAGAAAGAAAGAAAAGAGAAAAGGAAGGAAGGAAGGGAAGGAAAGAAAGAAAGAAAGAAAGAAAGAAAGAAAGAAAGAAAGAAAGAAAGAAAGAAAGAAAGAAAGAAAAGAAAAAAGGAAGGAAGGAAGGAAGGAAGGAAGGAAGGAAGGAAGGAAGGAAGGAAGGAAGGAAGAGAAAGGGTAAAGGAGAGATGGAGAGAGAAAGAGATGGAGAAAGATAGTAAGCATTTCAGTGTAAGTGATTTTCCTTTATACAGCATATAACAGAGGCCTTATAGTGTCATTTACTTTTCAATGGACCTTAGGGTTAAGAATGAGTATAGGAACAAAATCTCTTGGAAAGACAATATTTTAAGAACAAACTAGACTGTGAACCTTTGAAGTTTTATTATTGGTCTAAAAACCTCTAGTTTCAGGAATACATATCAAGAGTTGATGGTATCCCATAGAACATACTTGGTATTCTTATGGACCCAGTGTTGATGTGTACTGCATATTTCCATAGAGACTTGTGATTGATATTCATCTACCTAAGCTCTTCCCTTTTTGTCACTATAATGGGTTAGTTTTATCTTATTCTATTATAAAAAAAATCTACTTTTTCTCAAACATATGAGAATCAAGGGTCTGGAAACAATGAAGAAAATTATATCACCAATTTATAAAACTAAATTTAGAATGAGAGAATCTATCATATATACTCTTGTTAAATTAGTTTCCTTCTAGATCCTGTAAGGTTTATTTTAATAGCGACATTAGCTGAAGTGCTGTTATTTTATTATTCTTAGTGTATATAAAATAACTTAATAGCATAGCGAATAACAGTTTTTCTTGAAATAAATAATTTGGTTAAAACTTACCAAAATATTTTTCTAATGTCTCAAAATCATGCAATAGTTAATTATTATGGTCCATGGCTATCATTTTCTGAAGCAGAGAGAAGAAAATATTTTATTATCTTTATTTATTAATTTAGTATATGAAAATCTAAAAAGAATTGATATTTTAAATAAAAACATAGATTTGCAACTTGTTATATTTGGCAAATAGTTTCTTCCCAAAGATTTCAAACTCTTGCTTGTGATACTATATTCCTCATGAGAAATCGAGGTGTTATTAATATCAATTAGTATTCATGTGCTAATTTATTTATCTTAATTCATGATTAATAAATAATGACATTATTATACATGAATAATTTATTGAATTTTCAATTATACAATTTGTGTCAGATGTGGTCATTGGAACAGATAGTAAAGAAGTACAACAGAAGCATTTTCTGTTGAAATTGTGTAAGAATTATATAAAAGAACTGAGAGGGTGATTCAGAAGTAATAGCTTTTACCTCAAAAGCCTGGAAACTTTGAATCCCACTTTGGATTCAGAACTGTGGAAGTGAGACCTGCTGCCATACTGCTGTCCTGGGGTCTCTGTACAGAGATGGTGGGACATTTAAGCTTCTCCCTCCTCCTCACACACCATGCATACACTCTGAAGGAGCAATAGTCATAAAACAACTACATAGATTATCATTTAGCAGGAGATGTGATTTACATATTTGGAATCAAAGGGGAAATTTTATGAATTCTCAGAAGGCAAGATATATGACCAAGAGCAAGGCTGACTGAGAGAAGACAGTACACAAACATTCCCAACACAAGCACTTTCCATAGCATGATTGATCACACTTAAGAGAAACCTGAGGGCTCCACATCAAAGAGGCCACAGGATTTCCATACAGTCCCCAGAAGAACTGTTCAGATGGAAAAGCTGTGTGAGCATGATACACATATCTTAAGTATAATTAGAAAGTCTTTAGGGAAAATTGATGTGTACATATTATAATGTATTAAGAGGGTATGAATTATCCTAGAATCAGGAACCTGACACCCTCCTCTGTCTTCCACTCATGTACAGTATCATCGACACAAGTACTTACTAACATACACAACATACACAAATCAATAAGTATATAAATAAATCCATCAATTAAAATTTGTTTTGTGTATTTGTGTATGCATTAATGTGTACATATATCAGTGAAATGCCCAAGTGCACATAGGCTTATCCACCATCATACGTGAACTTGGAATCTGCACACTATGGCATTTCTTTGACACATATTGCTAGATATGTGTTATTTGCCATTTTTCTAAATGGATATTCATTTGTAACATATTACTTTCAAGAAATAATGAAATAGTTTAATGATGTGAAAAAATATTTTCATCACTGGATTGCAGTCTCTAACGGGAAAATTTCAAAAAAATGAATTTAATATAAATACTTATTTTTTTCTTGGTAAAATACTTAAATTCATTCCCTTGCATTAAGAGGAAATTTTTTTTCTTCTGTTATTTTTTCTCTAAATATTTCTTGTAAAGCACTGTTATCAAAAGCATATAGTTTTAACATTTGTTTGATTTTGTAGCTAATCATACGTATTCATAAGCTGATAGGTAGATACATGCTAAGTGTAACACTAAATGGAGACAATATGAAGAAACAAAAAGCAAAGCAGAGAGAAAATTGCTCAAATTTGATGGCTTATATTCAAGCTTATGCTCAGTAAATTAATACATATTTATCTTTTTAAAAGTAAGTGAAGTGTTTGAGCCAGAAAGGTTAAAAATGGCTCAGGGAGCAACCACATTAACTAATGTTTTAGGGCCTTGATTTATGTAACAAGTTCAGTTTAATCATGAGAAAAACTGCTAATCAGTGCCCACAGATATTAGATAATAAATTCAACCAGGCCAAATGGGTATTTGCAACACAGCAACTCCTGACTTAATGATTTAATTAATCTAAACATGCAAAATTTTGTGCTTGCTTAAATTTGTTTAGCACATGGCACTTTAATGAAGATTAAACAACTAGGGGTCTATTCCTAAATTTAAAATACGTGCTAGGGAAAAGGGGAAATTACAAGATCTTACATAAATGCTTCATAAGAACCTCATCAAGGCCATGAGAGAATGAACTCAAATATTTGGACTTGTATTTATTTACCTTGCATTGGTAATGAAAAAGCTTTGATTCATGCATTCAATCTACAGAATTGTTTTAAAGGAGAGGCATTCCTAATCATGCTAGCATAGAAATAGGCAAAAGCTTGTTTCCCTCAAGCTGTCCAAGCTTACTGATTACTTTGCATGAACAACACAAGGCATATAATTTATTTTTTTCAATACATGTACCTCAAAACTTAGATTCATTCAGGAAACTAATTTCCAACATTTATGAACATTTAATTTACAGGGCATTAAAACGCACTGAAAATATCAATCTGTGATTTTCATTTAGTACACTAGTTTTCTGCATATATGTTATATTAAAACATATAGTACTTGAAAACATACCATATATAGCATCTTTCTGAAAGACAAGCTATATTATTTGCCTTCATTATGGGAACAATGTATTTGTTTTAAATGGAAACTTGCTAACTTAAGAGAATAAATTACTTGAAATACATCTGTGAGATTATTTAGCACACTAAATATTGAGAATATCACTTGGTGGCTGATTGTGGAGATTATTTTATATATGATTATTATTTTAGATATTTGGGATATCAATGGTTTGTATTTATATCTACTTTTCCATCCTGAAACTAATTAAGTGTATTACATCAATTTACTGGACTTGCTTCTCTCTTTCACCATGCAGAACTCAGATACCCAATCCAAGATGGCTAAGTTCATTAGATTTTTCATCCATTCTGAAACTCCAATTAATGCCTTTTCTACTTTGCTTTATCATTTTAATTTTGTGAAATCTCTCAAATTAAGATCTACCAGTGAAGAAAAGTTCTCGAAACAGAATAGCATACTTCAGTTTTGTGTGTTTGCTTTTATCTTTAATATATATTTTTTCCAAAATGTAGTTAAAGAATAATTTCTGATGGATCCCACCTATAACAATAAGCCTCTTGATTTAGTATATTATGTTTATGCTTAAAGTTATGTCAAGTATAATAGCCATCCATTTGAAGCCATTTATTATTGACATTTCCTTTTCTGTCACACATAAGATTTTGGTAAACTTTAAGGCAATTACAAACAAAGGCATGTCTGGAGAGATGGTTTGCTGTTTAAGAGCTTAGCTACTGTTCCAGATCATCCAGTTGTGTTTCTAAGCACCCAAAAGGTGGCCCAAAAATCATCAATAATTTGAGGTCCATGGGATCCACTGTCTTCTTCTGGCCTCTGCAAGGAATGCATGCATATGGTACAGAGACATCCAAACACATAAGTTAAAATTAACTTGGGGGTGGGTGGTTAAAAAGAACATGCATTTTCAAAATGAAATTAAACAGTTTTGCCACCATATATTGGCTGAATTTATTAGTTTGGAAGACCAAGAGCAACCTGTTGAAAAATATTTTGCAAGATTTCCAAAGTTATTTCAATTTCTTAATCTTCAGCGTAAGTCTAAACTCATGATCAGAGCTTGGACTTTAGAAATAACGATGAGACAAGTGCACAAAATTTGTGTCTTAGAATCTACTGAATAATTGTTGAGTAGTAGATGTTTTCTGGTATTTAATCATACAGTTTTGAAAGAGGAAAATCATATTTTATTCTAGTGCTATTATTTCTAATGACTATTTTTCTCTTTTCCTGAAAGAAGACAGAAAAATATAAACTAAACTGCTTTTCAAACAAGTCTATAATTATACATTTTTTCTTTTAACATTTTGAGTAAGTACTTGTTCTAACTACTATGTGAGAATCTGGGTATTCAAATTGTTAAATATTCTCAACAAATTGTCACTTTAAGAATCTGGATGAAGTATTTTATAGTGCACAATAAAAGAGACTTTAAATGAGATGATGGACAATTGCAGAATAATGAAAGTGACTGAGTTTGTTTAGTGTGAGCCAGGTCATGTTCGGCATTTGTGTCCAGTACACAGGGTGTTTGGCAGTATTTAAACTTCATATAGCCAGATATCTCATTGCAAATGAAAAAGAATTTGAGTTATAGCTCCATATGTTTTATTCACATTTTATTTTATTAACTCTGCTCAGGAATATTAGTTTGGTCAATCACGTAAGATTTTATATACAACATTCTATGATTTCAAGACAATAATGATCTACAGAAACAAATTATAAAAGAAAAAAGCAGGTATTTGAGAAACAATTCTCTGAATTATTGTAACTGTGATTTTTTTAAATTGATTTTCACCTCTGTTTTGATATTGAACTGAAATTTTGACAAATCCAGGGAATGTCGCAATTCATATGAAGGCTATTGTTCTGCTGACTTTTTTCTAGTAAAAATCCCCAGAAGAGGTCATAGCTGTAACGGTTTTCCCCTATTATTAACTGATGCTTTGATTCCTGTTTATGGATTTAATCCATTGTCATTTATATTTTACATAGTCAAAGGCACATTCCAATAGCTTGTATCTAAAGGCTAGAGGTCAATCTGGCCTGCTCCTCTCTGCACTTTCCTAGGCTCTGTATCTTATTCCCAGCTTAGTCTTTTTTCAGTAAGCTTCAGAGAGAGAGGGAGAGAGAGCTTCTGTTTCAGGGTGAAATACATTTTTTTAGTCCATCCAGAGTGAGAAAAATATATTCCATACATCTCATAATCTTTATATAATGGAAATTCTAGAAAAGTGACTGAAATATATATATTGAAATATATATATATATATATATATGGATAAATTGTTACTAGTGTGAGTATTTATGTCTATTGCCTCTTTATGATAGGGAAACAACTTTATTCAAACTAAATAAATTCTCTATAACCTACATGTAAAAGTTAATATCTATGTTATTTGAAAGTAAGCATTGCAAATGATTAATTTTCCATTTTTTGTTGTAACATAAATTTCAATATCACTATTATTTATCACAAAACTTAAAATGTATTGATGAACATATGAGTTACTTCTAAGTTTTTCATGGGTTACCGGAACTATATAGGCATTGCATTAAAATATCTTTAATGTCATTAAGCGCTGTTTCATTTAATGGAATACTAATTAAACTTAAAAGATAAAAAATATTTTATAAGTGTTAAATAGCTTTCAATGGGAAGCTCTCCATTATCAGTCACTTTTTCAAATACTTTTCTACATAGTTTTATTAAAAATTGTCTGTTGATAGAATCAAAAACTGTATCACTTTCCATGGTCCTTTTTCTTGTAGATGTACCAGTTCATTCTCAAGAAGGCCGCAAAAGTTAAGGTTACCTGATTTGGTGACTGTGAAGTTTAGCATCTAGATGTGAAAGAGAGTTTAATATTTGAATCACAAAAAATAGTTAAAATATTTCTGTATTCTTCTGTCTCCAAAATTTTCTGACAGTAAATGTGATATATAATATGTTTTCTGGGATAAATAATGGGATTGATGAGGAAGAGCCATACTAGAGACATTAAATAAATCATGTTAATATTTGTGTACCTCTTGTGCTACCAGAAGGACTGTTCTTTTGTATTTCTTAAAATTCCAAAATTCCATATGGCATCATATAATTTTCATGGGGAATCTAAGCTCTGAAAGGAAAGTCACAGATAACAGGAAAAAAAATGGAACAATGTATAAATTTACAAGTTGCTCTTAAAAATATTTAGCTGCTTGCTTGGTAATAAGTCCTCGTCTATATTTAAAAGTTAGTGTTTATTTGGCCGCCACTCTTTATTCTACATTGCCTCTAGCTAAAGAGTAAATGCAGTGTCCACATGACACACTACTCAGCAAAACTGGCACTCTATTTATTTAAAGATTTTATTCACCAGTTTTGTCAGACGAATAAACACGTTTTGCATACATTACGTAAATACAGTTGATGGTGCCAAGACAGTGAATGTCACATGTGGCATGGAAGGTTGCGGATTTATTTCTATAGTTGTTGGTTAGATTGTGAAGATTGTATCCTCAGTCCAGGGGACCCTTCTTTTCTGACTCGAAACATCGTTGTCTGAACTTGTTTTTATAAATAGAATTCTTTCCATATAACAAGGTTATTCACTTTCTCAAGCATATGCTGGGATATGATGGATCTAACACAGCTTGAGACAATGAAGCTGAAATCAAAACGGCTTCCTTTGTCTTGTTACCTACATGTAGGCCTTTCATTTATCAATGGTCTTTAAGATTCAAGGTTGCAGAGGACCAAGTTTCTTCCCCCTGACTTAATTTTCTACAGAATTACTAATGTGGACAGTGAGAAACAGAGAGAGTTCATTACCACAGACACAGAGTTACCACAGCACCCTTAAGTTTTCTCTATCTTATAAAAAGAACATGTACACACTGCCTTCCTTGATACATGTAGACTCCCTAATAGAGCACCAATGGTGTCCCTGTATTCATTATTTCTTCATTAATTAGCATTTTCACTAGGAGTGAGATTGTATGATAAAGAAAGATACTCTATTCAATTGCAATTTCAGATAAACAGTAAATAATATTTAAGACTAAGTATGTCTAAGATCATTCATGGTCCAAATAAAAACTAAACCCCGTTTAGCTGAAGTTATAGTGGTGCAGTAATATGCTTTTCATTCTGTTAAAGGAACCATGATAGGGAGTTGTCATTAGAGTTTAGGTGAAACATTCTAAACCACAAAATCTCATTATCTTCAATGGGTCATTAAATAATATATCAGAACCATTTAAAGAAGACAGATGTGGTGGCGTACCCCTGCAATCCTGAACTTGGAAAACTGAAGCAATGTTCCAAAGTACATACGGCCCTCTGCTTTCCTTTTACTAAATGTGTATTAGAAATGAGAGTCCTTAACAGTAAATTTCATAGGGACTTTATAATGTAAACTGCTGGCAGCAAAGACAAATTTACAATAACCCTCAACGTCTGTGCTACTTTAATTAATTGTATCTCATATAAGCACTGCATGGAATATGCACCTATATTTCTCTAATCTCACAGAACTAATTAATTAGTCTCTGAATTTTTGTTATTGATTGGCTAATGGAAACTAAGCCCCAGATCTAAACACATGCCCAATAGGGTGTTCTGAAGAATGTGAGCTGTTATAGAACAGCAAAGCTTTCAAAGGTGTAAATATCTAGATGGCAATAAAATCAGCTAGCCAGCTTTTCGTAGTGGAGTTCATCATTGACTGTTTCTTATCTCATTATTATCATGTCAGCACTCATTTAATATACAATCAACATTTCCATAGACAGATCAGAAAAGAAAAGGATTAATGAAATACTATAAATTATAAAATGCTTTTTAAAACATACTGAAATTTATGAACTCATATATTTAGTGCATTTTAACTGGATAAATAGTAGACATATTGTCTAGGAATATTCATTTATGTCTGAAAGTTTGTTATTGCCTATATACTGTGGAATAAATTTTTAAACACAATACAGTTATATTACAGAAGAATTAAATAAAATAAAGACTGATAAAATGAAATATTTCTGTGGACCTAAATATTATTATACATTTGTGATAATTGATTTTTCATAAGTTAGTGCAATATTTTGGTATTATGTTAGCATTTAAATTTATTGTATTTTTTCCTCTAACCTGGTAGTAATTATCTAGAGTAAATATTCTAAAGGTTAAAATATAAAACTTGTATAGTTATTATGACTCAGTCAAAAATTGTACATATTTTCATATTTCATATTCTTTGAATGTTTCTCTGATCAATGGAGAAAGAAATGAAGTTAAGATCTAGAAAAAAGCTTTGCTTTCCCAGCACTGAGAAACAGCAAGATGGTTAACATTTTGTTCCAGATGCCATGAATGAGAGGAGGGCAAGTCACATCACTTACTCAATCCTCCAATTCCCCAAACTAATAGTGCTAGGAAAGAGGCAGAAGGAATGTGCAGAATTTGAACCTCACCCTAAAGGCTAATAGAAGATAGTTCTGTCAAACTTCTCCAAAGCAGGAGGCACTCCAGACAGCATTCAGGCCCGGAATCAAACCCAGGGACTCTTTTAGACTGCCATTCACTTGACCTCCACATCACTAGAGGACCCGAAAAGGAAATAATAGCTTCTCTAACAGATGGCAAACAGATTTAAAAGGTTTTATACACCAAATAATCATCTTGAATTATGGAAGGAAGAAAAATACACCTGTCAGTACTAAACACAGGCAGAAACATGATACTGTCCCGAACTATAACCACACATCTCAGGAGATGCAGTACTAGACATCTCCTAAGGTCTCTCCTATGCTACTTGTGCATTTTCATGCAATGACAACCCAGTTTTGGGGTGTGTTAAATAACTCAGATTGATGCTGCTTCCTGTGGAGTAGGGGTGTGCCATGTACAGGAGACACATGAAGCACTACACTCTAGACTCACAAGTAACTCAGGAAAATGCAAAAGAAGTATTTTCAGTTAATTTTTGAGTAAGTGAATAAGTAATTCAACAATATTTTGAAAATTGAAACTTGTTCCAAACAAAACATAAAATTTTGCTTTGACATTAATAATATTTGGAATATAGCATAAACTGATTATGAATGCAATATTTCTTCTTTTGCTGACTTAAATTGTTTTAAAAATAGAAGTGAATATTTTATTTTATAGTTATCTGTATGTAATTTTATTTTACCCCTGGTTATAATTATTATAACTCGAGTATCTATTACTGTAACATAAGTAAATAATTTATGAATTGTATATGTGAGGACAAACACAAAAGAAACAGAGGGACATCCAGTTTGAAAACTCCTGATGAAAATTTACCCTTCTCTTATACATTTTCATTTTTAATAGTTCCTGAATTGAATTTTTAAATACTTTATTCAATTTTAGCTAAGTTATCTTTTTTATCTTTTAATCATGGATATTTTGGAGGGTTCCAACCATTATACTTCTTTTTTAGAAGATGTAAATAAGAATGTATGAACAGATTAAATTATTCTTAATTTAAAAGTTTAGCAGACTGTTAGTTTCTCATATGCCACAAATCTTTATTTAAATCACCTCTGCTTATCAAGTCCTTTCTGATTAGAATAATCACATTAGAAGAGCAGACACTGAGCCGCTAAAGAGAGGCAGCATTTATTTGCTTAATAGCATTTTTACTAACACCCATGGCTTTCTGTGTCAGCCAGACCTTACTCACTTGTAGTTTCTCTAGAGTATTACTAATACACCCAGCATCATCTCTCTAAGATAAGTACATTCTTATCTTAACGAGCCAGAGATAGAGAAAGGGGGGAGCGGGAGACTTCACAACACAGTTGGAAATCGCAGGGCCTCAGTCAAACTCAATTTCCTTGTTTCTGAAGCACGTGTTTTTAGGGTCTCATTGGGTAAAATACTTTCATACTTCATACCCTTCCTGAACAATAAATGAAGTAAAGTGCCAAAAAGCTTTCTGATTGTGCTAGCAAGACATAAAATTGATAGAATATAGACCAATTTCTCTTCCCTTTTTATTATGCTACTTACTGCTATGTCAAGATTTTACTGCCTGTGGAGTATTGGTATTTCTGGCTCAAAATACCTGAACTTCTTATTTTAAATCATAATCTTACAGCACACAATAGTTATGACTTAGGAAAGATTACCGAAGAGTTACTGTTGGATATTCTATAGCTATTGCCTAAGCAGCTTAAATCAGAACTCAACATCCTCTTTTGAATAAGGACCTACTTTGACTTAATTTAAAAATATATTTCCCATAAAATGAGGCCTTTGAGAAAGCATTCCAATGAAGTGCCACTCCTGTGATAAAATAGCACCTTTCCTAACCTGGGACTTGTTGCTTTGTAGGATCTTAACATCTATTTTTGGTCCCTGGAATGATTTCACAATTGGTATACTGTGCTTAGGCAAAGATTGTATCTCATAATGCACACAAGATAATGTACTGTCTTCCTTGACTGAAGCAATTTCCTTTTCCATCCATGGAAAAATTTAAAAGCTTTTTAGGTTTTCTTGTGGTACTCTTAATGGAAAATGTTTTGTTTTGTTTTGCTTTGTTTTCAACAGAATGATCAGCCATATTCATGTTAAAACAGAAAAAGATTTAAAATCAAATCAATAAAACCAATACATGCACTTAGTTAGGAATCTCATGGTCTAATTTGTTACTTATAATGAACAATTAACAAGAAATTGTTATGTCTGTTTCAACCATGCAGTTAATTTGCTGTCATCAAATGTCAAATTTACACACTGTACAGTATATTTCATTCAGCAGACCTGACTTTTCAGATGATTCACTGTGAATTATAAAAGATTAAGAAGTTTAGGATAATTAGTAGGAAGAAATTTTAAAAGGTCTAAATTCAAAGATTGGTTTGTCATTGTAGTTTGTCACCCATATTCCTGTTATTTAATCCAAATATACTTCCGAATGTATTTGCTGATGTTTTGGTTGATCATACAGAATATTAAATCATTTCTATGTTACATTTCAAAGCCATTTTTACTAAAATTTGTAAATCTTATTACTTATTTATTTACTAGTAAATCTTTACTACAAGATAGAAATCTTAGACAACTTACGTTAAATTATACTTTTAAATCGAGTTTGTCTAAGTAAGATAAAAATGAAAAACTCAATTCTATTGCTATGGCCATTTGGCAAGACGTTGGAGCATAGTAAACAGCACATCACAAAACCCCCTTTTCTTTCTCTTCTAAACATCTGATAAGTTTACACATGGTTCTTTGCATGTGGTTAGACCTTGTCAGTTTTAGATTTAATCTTTAAAGGAAAACATAGTATACAAATTCAATGCATTCATAAAAATTCTAAAAGATAGTGTGTAAAAGACTCAAACAAAATATTTGCAATAAGAAAACACTAGAGTCACATTTCTATGGTAGATCAACCAATATAGTATGTTGAATATATCTACAAACTGAATTTCTAGGGTGGAAGGGTAATTGTTTTCTGTACATAGAAACTACTGTGTGTAAAATGTGAATTCCCTCGTTAAAGTATAGATGGCCGATTACTTAGGAACTTTGGATAAACAATAGATAATTTCACTTATGTATGTCTCATATATTATAAGGATCATCACAATACTGAAATAACTATAAACAAATACCTCACTGAAATTCAAATTTAACTGACAATCCTGTGTGTGTATTTTTTTAATCATAAGATTTATTAGAAATGCAAAGTAATGTAAATTGGTAGGATATTCCATAGCAAGATCAGAACAGGCTGACCTGTAGGTAGATAGTAGATAATTCTTCAACTAGCTTCCTGTGATACCGTATTTCTTGTTATGGAACTGTTCTCCTCTTGGGAAGTACCTCCCTTTGTCTCACTCTGCTGAAATTGTCAAGGACCAGTTTCCCATTGGTTTGTGGGCAAATATGGTCTCCAAGTCCTTGAGTCCTCTAGTACCTTAAGATAGTATTCTGGCAATGCCTCTATAATCCTATGACAGTATGGACATCTGCATTTACCAGTGTCGTCAGTTTTTATCTATTTCAGTCTATGAGCAGAAATTCATTTCAGGATAGCAGTAGAATAGTTGAAATTTTTTGGAAAAGTAGTGCAGCTTCTTACAATATTTAAAGATGTTTCAGAGCTTTGCATAGTCGTATGCACTAATCCTTGTTACAAATGCAGGCACATACAAATAAAATCAAATACATTTGCTTTGTTTTACAAAACTTTTTAATAATTCCTTTACCTTTATTCTTATGAGATATGACTTTGTTAGGGTTAAGAAATATGAAATTTACTCTCCTACCGCTGCCTTACACTTTAAGCATACTCAAGTTATTTGAAAGCAAAAAAAAAAAAAAATAGAAAGATCATTTTCTTTCCCTAGAATATTATATAAAATGATCTTGTATATGCTTACTCTTTATTAGGCCTTTTAAAGCAATCCCACGACAACAGCTATGGAAAAATGATAGCTCACACAACCCAGCAACCTAAGCTGAAATTACCCCAACATTTCACTAGGAGGCGTATTCTCTCTACAGATCTCTCTGAGACTAATATATGATATTTGACCTAAAAATAATCTCAAATGCCGGGCGGTGGTTGCGCACGCCTTTAATCCCAGCACTCGGGAGGCAGAGGCAGGTGGATCTCTGTGAGTTCGAGGCCAGCCTGGTCTACAAGAGCTAGTTCCAGGACGGGCACCAAAGCTACAGAGAAACCCTGTCTCGAAAAACCAAAAAAAAAAAAAAAAAAAAAAAAAAAAAAATCTCAAATGCAAAATATCAATGACTTTTTAAATTAAAAATATAAACACTCAACCAAATTTATTTCATTATAATAAAATCATTCCAAAAATTAATAAATTTAAAACTCTGTAGAAAAGTTTTCATTCCTGTTAGTGTATCAATTAACTGTATTAGCCCATAGATTATCTTATCGAGCCTCTTTTAAAAAAAGTATTAATAAAACAATATACACACATACACCTACACAAAGAAACACTACATATACACAAACCCACTTTCATTCACGCACTAACACCTCAACATACCAACATACACACGCACATTGAAATATATAGATTCACACACACACCACACAATTAGAGAATTACTATTTATACTTTGTTAATTCCATAAAGTAGAACTTCATCTGCAGATTCCTTATGCTTTTCCCCACTCAATAATTTTTCTGTAATAAAAATCTAGTACTGTATATTTATCATAAGCAATTATTCTAATTAGATACTATTCATATCCAATATCTCATTGAAAACAATATTTCTTTTTATGACTTACAGGATCTGCTTTATATTCATTTCACAGTCATACAAGACAAATTTCACAGATTCCCAATATTTACAGATGGGCCTGCAGATGATGAGATTTAGATAATTTAGATTATGAAGTTATGTTCTATACTGTTAACTTGTTTAAGTCTGCAGTCTTTCTTTAACTGCATCACCTCTATCTTATATGCCTTATGACATAGACTATGTGTGCTATGAGTATCTGAAGAATGAATAAAATCATTTAACTGGCATAGAATAACAACAATAACAAGAATAGCTACCTCACACTCTCTATCAATTATAAATATTTTATTGATTATTTTAGGCCTAATATTATAGTTGTTCTTAATGGCAATATCAGTTTTGTGAAAGATTACTAAAATTCTAAATGGCATGTACTTTTGCCAAGTATTTTCTAACATATTTTTACAAATAAGAATTGCCTTTTAAGAAAGCTATAATCAAAATATCACTTTATCAAATGCACAGTGAATCTCAAATTGCAGTCAGAATCAAGTACTGCTTCTGGTAAGCTGGCTCTCTGGATAAAGAACTTATTAGACATGAAGCCAGGTGAAGATGAACCCTCTATTTCTGTGAAAATCAGGGGTCAGTAGCCTGGCATAGGCACATCAAACAACACCTAGGCTTTCCATCACATAAGACAAAAGATGAAAAAGGCACCCGAGGTCATATTCTGGCTCCCACAACCTGGTTACAATGTATGTATACTCACACAGATATGGCTCCCAAATACACAGGCACATGAACACACACACACACACACACTCAGCTTAAAAAGTTCCCCAACTTTTCATATGACTATAATTGCTTCTTTTATTTTTAACATTACTGAAAAAAGAAACCAAATTACTGATCAGTGTAAGAGGTTTCTAGGATCACAGCTAATTGTATGAACTTATATTAAGATCAAACATATGTGTTTTGTTTTATTGGAATAATTGTTTGACGATAAACAAAAATGTGAATTTTCTTGAGTATTATAAAATATATTCTAAATAATAAACTCTTGTTTTATTATAACTTTTACAATAACACATGAACTAATTCCCAAGCATACCACAAAATTATTTTATCAATCTGCACAAATACAATCTTACACATGTCTTCTGGCAGTAATGTTTTTTTATTTATTTGTATAAACTTTCTATTTAAAGGTCTATTTATCTACTCTTCTCTTCCGAAATATCTATACTGGGTTATGTTCATTGCTTAGATGAGAATGAGACAAAATGTGTAAGGGTAAAGCAACACTCCATAGCATTAAAATCTGGGAACTTTCATAAACTTATGTAAGATTTTTCAAGCATAAACCAATAACCTTGCCTTCTTGTGCTACTAATGTGAAAGTATTAAAGGAGAATAAGAAAAAAAGAGGGGGAAAAATAAGAAAGGAAGAAATTGAGGTTGCAATGAGTCAAAGGAAGGGAGGAATGAAAAAGAATTGGAGAGGAAGGGAGGGAGAAAATATCAACAGGGGGAATCCTTAATTGTCGATATTAAGAGTAGTCAATTGAAATGGTTAAGAAGAAAATCTGCCTGCTGGTAAAGCTGCGGCACTAGTAGAAATATTATCAGAACATATAACCCCTTCATGATTGGACTTTCTGTGCATGACAAAATCATGCTTGGTATGTAAGCCAAAATCTATGACCAGAAAGGGGAAAGGCCCTAGGGAGCAAGTGGATGCTATTTTTTCAGCTAAATAATCACAGTAATAAAAGTTCGCTAAGTTATTAATTTCATATGCATAGATGAGTATACTCCACACCCCTATGAGAGAATATTATTATTGAGTAGATGGAGATTGAGACAGAGAAGTACAACATGCAGAGAACAAAAGACTAAGAAAGCTAAGCTCAAAATGGAACATTTATATTTCATCTCTTCTCCCCAGGGTTCAGGGATCACTGAGAAAGAGTTGAAGTATCGGGTCTAAAACCAATGGTAGTAGATATTTACCATGAAACAGATTGCAGGACACAGAAGGGTCATTTCACATAAAATCTCACATAAGCACAGAATGAATGCATAACACCAAATCAAAGTGGCAATGTGGGTAGTGTAAGAGGCCTTGAAGTCCTACTAGGAGATGAGGTACTATTAACAATTGATAGTAGCTAGGAAATGGAGAAGTTTGTTTTCTTCTGGAATTAGACCTCCAGAGAGATCATTTATATGCTAGAAGATGGTTTTACACCCATCATTGTGTAAACAGTACTAAATGGACTTAATGGAAAAAAATTAAATAATAGAGCACATAAAGTTGAGAGGAGGATGGGTGAGGAATTGGAAAGAACAGAATGTGTATCAAATTTGATAAAAATGCATTATATATGTGTGTGTGTGTGTGTGTATATATATATATATATATATATATATATATATATAGAGAGAGAGAGAGAGAGAGAGAGAGAGAGAGAATGTGTATAGAAATTAGCATACAGTAATAAGGCAAAAAACCAGAATAGCAGAAAGAAGATAGGAAAAATTCTGTGTGATGTCAGCTATGCAAGATTCAAAGAAACCTGCAGTTTTTTTTTCATATTTGATTACTGTGGTGGTTCAAGGAGGCAATACATTCTTGAATGATATAGCCCTCCCTGACATCTGGCTATAGAATTCAAAGACAACTTCTAAAAAGCACCTTTCCCTTCCATACAAAGTACTGACAGCTTGCAAAAGCTCTTATAAGCCCAGGGTCATCAAGAAACAGCAGTATCACTTGAGAAATACCTGAATAAAATGAATCAATAGACCCAAAACCAGACTGATTACATCAGGGTAACAATCTTCAATCCCTTTAGGCATGCTTTGAAAACTTGTAACTGGGGAGAAAAAAAGTGATGTTCTGGCTATACCAATGAAGTCAAGATTATCATTTACAAAATGAAATATTATGTACTCAGTGTTTACAAAAAAAAGGTGGCATTGTGAAATTTGCAGCCAAATGGGTTAGCAGGTAGGAGTGGATGGGTGCAGAGTTTGACACCCATACATTATGAAAAAAAGATAGGCTAAATTGGGTCCTCCCCTTGGGACATGGTAAACACCATGGAAGAGGGGGAGGAAAGTTTGTAGGAATCAGAGGGAAGGGAGGACACCTGGATAATACAATACACTGAATCCACTAGGCAGGACTCATATGGACTCACACAAACTGAAGCAACAAGAATGGGTTCTGCAAGAGCCTGCAGCAGATCCTCTGTGTATATGCTATGGCTGTTAGCTTGGGGTTTTTGTGGGACCTCTTAACAGTAGGAGTGGGAGAATGTCTGTCTCTTTAGCCTGCTCCCAATTACTGGGTTGCCATGCCTAGCCTAGATATATGACCATTTTTGCCTTGCCTTATACAATCTTGTTTGGTATTGTTTGGTTGATATCTCTTGGAGGTCGGCTTTTTATTTTTCTGAGGAGAAACAGAGGGAGAGTGGATCTAGGGGTACAGAAGGTAGCTGGTTAGGAGGAGTAGATCGAGGGGATATTAGTCAGGATGTATTGCATTACAGAAGGATCTATTTTTAATTTTAAAACAGATTATAATTTTAAATATTCAATGAAAGCTAAAGGGTTTATTTCCAGTACATATAAATTAATGAATTAAGATCCATATTTCATGCAATGAAGACTTTCCTAGATATGTTTTAGAGATCCCATCGATAATTTGCAAACTTTACTTTTGGGATGTGTTTGGCTATTTTGGAATACCCTCTGTAATTCTTGCACACTATGTGAGTCTGCGGTCTTCCGTCAGTGTTTCTTGGCCCCTTACACTTTCCTCCCTGCAACTTATGGATCAGATGTTTGCTGTCATCTTCTGCCCCAAAGTCATGTCTGCTTGCTTCCACCCATGTTACCAGCCATGATGTTCATGAATTAACCTTCTGAAACTGAAAGAAAGCTCCCAATTAAAATCATTTTTAACTAAAGTTGCCATGACCACAATGTTTAATCATGAAAATAGAACAGTAGCTAAGATATGCATCTCTGACAAAGAGGCATATCACATTGAAGAACGGGTGATAAACGACCCAAGGCTCTAGGAAAACAGAGTACAAGCAGGTCAGATCCAAGCTCTTAATATTCTGTTCAAGAGTATGCCTCAGTAAGCTCAAAATTTCCACTGCACCCAGTTTCTAATGGTCTGTGATCTGTTGTGATGCTAACAGGCCTTTAACACAATGGCTTTTGATGTATATTTTAGATCCTTATTAGAGCACATGTAAGATTCTTCAGTTTTTAATCTTACTAAAACCAAGAATCAAGTAAAATTTTAAGTATAGTTGGTCAAAATCTCAAAAATACATTGAAAAATAAAGAATACTGTTCATATTTGCAATACTTTAGCTGCAAAAAAATCTCTATGAGTTTGAGGCCAGCCTGGTTTACAAGAGCTAGTTCCAGGACAGGCTCCAAAGCTACACAGAGAAACCCTGTCTCAAAAACAAACAAACAAACAAACAAAAAAAAAACAAAAACAAAAAAACAACACAAAATGAACAATCAAAAAAACAATTTTTTGGTGCTTGTAAGTTGTCATTGTGTATTTAGGAGGAGTAACAGCATATATTAAAATCTACTTTCCTCAAATACTCTACTAGATATTACTTTCCTCAAATACTCTACTAGATATAACGGTTCATTTCAATTTATTAGAAAATGGAAAATAATAATTATTACTATGTATATATCATCATAATAAATGTTTTTAAAATAAAGGCCACTATATTTGAAATACAGAGATTTTTCTAGGCAAAAAGACTAATAAGTGTCATCACATTCCAAAGCTCATGTTCTCTAATTCATTGGTTAGAAAATCATGTCTTGGCCGGGCGGTGGTGGCGCACGCCTTTAATCCCAGCACTCGGGAGGCAGAGGCAGGCGGATCTATGTGAGTTCGAGACCAGCCTGGTCTACAAGAGCTAGTTCCAGGACAGGCTCCAAAACCACAGAGAAACCCTGTCTTGAAAAAACCAAAAAAAAAAAAAAAAAAAGAAAATCATGTCTTTTCTAAAAGTATAAAAATCCAGAAAGAAGAGTCACAGTGGACAAAGGAAACTACTGAGGTATAAGAGAAGTTGACAGCCTTTGACTAGTATGTCGGGTGTCCCTCCACCACACTTCACTAATCCCTCAAAGTTAATTACAGAGCGGTGACTAGATAATGTAAAGAGATGGAGCATGGTATTTTTCTAGCACAATTAAGATTTTGTTTTGTCCTTTTAACATTTCCAGTGTATTCTAATGAATCCTGCTCTAGGCACTAACAAGGAGTTTGTAGTTTTAGTCTGGTAGCGGGGGTCAAGTGAACGACTGATTCCCAGGGCTACTCATGGCTGACCTGAATTGTTTAATTCGCCAGCAGTGATGAATCGAGACTGATTCTCCCATGAAGGCCTGTTTCTTCTTGTTTAAAGCAATTTACTGACCACCATTCTCCTGGGTAAAATCCCCATCTCAAATAGAATGCTCAAGCTTTCTAGGGCATTGATTTTTTATAGCTATCAAAAGTTTGTTTAAAAATAATAAAAAATGAAAACTTCTGATGACCACTTTGAGTGGGATTGAAATGTGAATTTTCCCTAGCTTTAGAACCTTCTGTCCATTCACCCTTGGCAGCTGACCCAGTTCATTTGTAGAGTACAAAAAAGTCATTGTGTGAGTAGCATGACATATTAAATAAAGACCTGGCCAAAAGCAATTTAGCTATTTCCTACTTTAAAACCTTGATAAAATACCCCCTCTCTTTTTTCTCTTACTGGAACGCTCAAATGTGACTTACTTTGTGGGTCTACTTAGGAGAATGTATAGAAAAAGTAGCAAAAATGTCCGGCAGTATAAAAAGACAACTCTCCACTCTTTGGCTAAATCAATTCATCAACTATCAGTAGCATGCAAATGTTTTATATATTACTTTTCCTCTCCGGATTTACATACTTAGTGACACCAAGAGAAATGACAGGTGAATGAGCTAGATCTGTTCAAATTATTTTAAGTATTCCAGACTCTCTTGACAAATAAAAAAGTGCAATTAAAAAGAAAATAAATATCACTAAGAATTATTTTTGGCAAAAATTGCCCTATAAAACATTAATATTTCATAACATCAAACATACTTTGTTTCAAATTCATATTTAAGTGAACATTTAAAATTAAACTTAACTTTCCTACAAATATATCTGTAGTAATTACCATTGGTTGTAGAAGGAAAAAGACAAATACGTATATTTATGTGTCTATATACCTCTGTAGTAGTGATGAAATATATTCTGTAGTTTAGCTATATTTTCCTATAATAGTTGACTTCTCAGTTCACTCTGACTGACCACTGACCACAGACACACAATTCTATGACAAATAAAATATGAAATAATTATTATCTTGCTTAGTAGTTAATATAGCCTAAAAGCTGCCTTTCCCTTCTAGATGAATATTTTTAAATTTCTATTTCAATTAGCTAAGTAGAAAATTTACCCACATGTTCATCAATTTCTAAAACCCAGTGATTAAGCTCACTGCCCTCTGTCATCCTGTGTGTGATTCTAAAGGATTTCATTATTCTATCCAAAACAAAACTGACGAAAGCTCTTAGGCATGTCTAAGTTCTTCACCTGGAACCTCATTTATTACTGCTGCTTTAAATATATTTGTACAGAGTGTATTGCCTATGCTACAGAGAACTGCTACATCTGTGTGTCTTGGTATATGTAAGCTGTGTTTTTCTGTGCTGATTTTGATTCTGACTCAAAGACAAGAACAGCCAAACACTTACACACAAGAAATTCAAAATTACTGCATAAAGACGTAGCTTACTGTTAATTGTAGATTACATGAATTGTTTGCAAGGAGTTCTTAGAAGCTCTACCTACCCAATCACCTCTACAAAATTCCTGGGAAATGCAACTCAACGGAACAGGCTAGAATCATTACATCACAGAGTGAGCATGGCAAGAAATGCATGGAGAATAAGTGATTATCTAGTTCTCTCAAACTTAATTTGATGAAAGGTTTTGAGTTCATCAGGTCTAGATATTTGAAGTCAAAAAATGCCCTTACAAAGCAAACATACATCTTGAAAATGATGGCATACAGTTTACTTAGATTCTACTAGATTTCCTGGAATAAACGGAAACCTCTGCAGATAGATGTAATGTTACTGCACACATTGAACAGCTGCTAGTGAAAAAAGAACCCAATGAGAGGCCTGCATAGGCGGTGGCTTGGTTCAGGCAGGACACAGGGAGAGAGGAAGAATGTTCACAGGTCTCTCTGCCTAGACAGAGAGGCGATTCAGAATTGTGGAAGGAAGTGAACCTGAGAAGTGAATTACCAGAAGGGAACTTGTTAAGAAAGCTTGTCTGAGCTTGTGACCGCTTCTAGATAGCGCTACAACACAGAAATGCCAGAGGCACAGTAATGTCCTAGGCAGAAGGGGCTAAATAGCCAGAGATTTATAGGAAAGTTGCCTTAACTCCATTTCCTTCTCTAGCTAGCCAATGTGAAGCCATTTCAAGAGCAGGAGAGATAGTCTGTCCTGAGTCTTGAGTGTGTATAATGTTTGTTCGTTTGTTGTTGTTCCCTTTCTGGTTTGGATGTCCTCTTATTATAATTACTCAGTATTTCCCTTCCTTTAAAAAAGAATTAGAGAAACATACAAAGACTTTTCTAATATTCCTGCCTACAGTGAGCATTCTCATTATCATGAAAAAATTAAATAATATAGAAATCATTTTCATTGCCCATGATTTCCTTTATACGCAAAGGATGAAGTCCATCAACAGGAATAGCTTGGGATAGAGAATGATTGCCAAGGTCAGCTATAGCTCTTTGGAGGACGTTGGGTTTAGACCAGATAAAACTACTCCTACACAACCAAATTATCCAAAGCTCAAAGCATAAATAAAATTTAAAAATCATATCCTTTCTTCAGATGGATCTTAGTCACATTCAATCATTATTTATTTGTGTTCTTTCTAAAGAATTCTTTAGAAGATAGTGTTCCACAAGAATGAATATATACATACATAATACATACATATATACACATATATATTACTTCTCATTAACTATATTCCAATGAAGTCTATGTCATGAACTTTTAAATGCTTGTGCTGTAACCTGTTTGCCACCACAGAATATTCCAATAAATATTGCCTTTCAATTATATGTGCACATTTTAAAACCTTTTGATGGCTCATGAAATAAGCCATCATGTTGGCGCATACCACCTAAAGGTCAACATAACAAACGCACCATACTTCATCTATTTCAATGCATCTAACAATAAAAACAGCAAGCACAACAAACTGTCCCTGTTTTGCAGAGCAGGGTGACCATTTAAACAAGTTCCAGCACACCACTCAACCAGAACAGCCGCAAACCATGAAGACAGGAAGAGGACTCACCAGAGTTGGGGTCCGAGTTGCCATCTGCTTCGGTCCTCTTGTCCGGAGAGGCTTGGTCGTAGAATTCGTCCTGTGGCTGAACCAGAGGAAGAGGGTGTGAGATCAGGGTTCCACTACCCACCGGCTCGTGGTCTCCCAGACCACTGTCACTGCAGCTTTCCTGGGAGCCATCCGGGAGGTGAAAGGTAACACGGCGCTGAGACTACAAAGAAGATCACAGGACATGCAGTTAACACTATATTCTCCATGGCAGAACATTCATGCTCTGTAGAACACAAATCCAACAAGTATAGCAAATGACATAGGACAAAACCAAAGTATGCAAGGCTAGGAATAAAGGGAAGAGTCAGCGATCATCACTTTCGTTGTCTAGGTAATATGCAACTGACAAATTACCAAAATAAATGTCTATCTTTAATAATTTAAGGGCATAAAACTAATGTTAAGTGCCAGGCACTGATGATGTACCTCTTTAATCCCAGCACTTGGGAGGCGGAGGTAGGCAGATCTCTGTGAATTCAAGGCCAGCCTGGTCTACAAGAGCTACTTCCAGGACAGGCTCCAAAACTACAGAGAAACCCTATCTCTCAGTCCGTCCCCCCCACACACACCGCGCCCTCCCAAAAACAAACAACAGAAAAAAAAAAAAAAAAAAAAGAAAAATAAAAAAACCTAATGTAAAAATCTTGATTGAGCCGGGTGGTGGTGGCACGCGCCTTTAATCCCAGCACTTGGGAGGCAGAGGCAGGTGGATCTCTGTGAGTTCCAGACCAGCCTGATCTACAAGAGCTAGTTTCAGGACAGGCTCCAAAGCCACAGAGAAACCCTGCCTCGAAAAACCAAAAAAAATAAAAAAAAAAAAATCTTGATTAAATGTAAGAAAAGCAAGGGAACATACTTATGAGAAAAAAAATTTAAGAAATTCCCAATAAATACACAGACTCATTTGCTTCATGGAACTAAATAATTAATTAATTTAACATTTCAAGTTTCTTGATTAGGCACTTGGCTTCTGGATACTTTCAGGGTAGTGATCCAGGCAGCAAAGTTCCTATACCATTGCTGTTTTATAGGCTGACTTTTGAATTTTCCCAAAACTTTTGGAATAGCATAATACAAATAATAATGTAGCATAGAAAGGCAATAGTTTGTTTTATTAAAGTAAGTCCAGAAATAATTAACTAAAATTGCTAATACAAAATTGATGTATATTGAAAGAAATGATGTCATTCAAAACTTGAGAAAAACAGAGAGGAAGAGGCTAATGAATTATTTTGATCACTGTCTCAGGCTTTCCTACTATCCTATTTTTTAAAGATATCTCTGTAGAAATGTATTTAGAAAAATGCTTTGGCATCTATTGTACTGCATCCTGTATCAACACAAGAAATGATCTATGATGTGCTTAAAGTTACTTCAGTGAAAGTCAGTGTGTTGGTACAATAAAAGTCTGCATTCTAACACAGACAAGAGTTCAGCTTTCATGTCAATGTGCTTTTGTCTGATATAACCTATGGAATATAAAAATATATGCAGTAACATGGGGGGGAAATGTAAACTGCAGGGAATTACATATGTTAGTAAATGAGTATTATTGTACTAAAAGAAATTTCCATTCCTTCACAGTCAAAATCTATCCAATATAGTACTATACATGAATACTTTTATTGAGATTAAATGGCATTAATAATACATAGAAATAAACAAAATGCAAGTAATGTGCATAATATAACCATCTCCTAGATTCTAAAATTTGTTTATTCAATAGGTAATTTATGGAGTATATTCAAAGAAACGGAAATGCTGCTCGAGAGAAAATTCAGGAAGAGGCAGGTGCATTGCAGCCCTATAAAATGCTTTTATAGACTGGCAATAGAACACAGCTTATTTTCTATGAGTCACTGGTTCAAATCCAGGTAAAAGTCATCCTGGAGAAGAGTTGATACCACTTTATTGCTTTTCAATGGCCTATGTGAAATGAGTTGATAGCTCAGTACATTTTTAATGAACTGACACCAACATCCCATAGACTATAATCATAAAAATTACTAATTGTGTCTGTTGTAGCACATTTCCCCTTTACACTCTACTGTTGGAAGAGCATCAATCCTCTTCCAAAGGTTCTGGTGTATGCCTAGGTGAGTGCTATTCAAAAGCAAGGCTGACACGGAAAGAAACTCCTGGCGTGAATCCCACCTTCTAAAACAAATCCTATGCTACATTATTTATTGCTATGTTTCTTCTCAACTCAATTTTAACTCTCAAGGAAAGAGCACTTATCTGTTCATATTTCAACATTCTAAATATACTAAAATCTTTTCATGATAAGTAAATATTAAGGGGATGTATCCCATTGGCCATTAGACATGATTGTCAGCCATGATTCTTAACATGATTGCCCAAGAGAAAAGTCCACTGGTGTCAACACAAATAGATTCTTAATTCTTTATAAACTGATTAATAAGAGATAAAGCACAAGGCAAAGCTAAGAAATAAATCACTCTGTTATCTGATAACCTCCAAATACATGATGCACACAAAGGAGTCTGTATTTCATAGATGATAAAGTTAGCTTTGTGACAATTGAAAGAAAATCATTATGTTGCTGTAATTATACTATTTTCCCCAATAAAATATTCCTCAATATATGCATAATCAGTTATCTCTTATTTAAATAAGATATTTGTTATCTTTTTGTTATATGTTATATATGTGAATATATATGTTAATATATACAATATTAATATGTGTATATTTGTTTATTGAGCATCTACTATACATTAGAAAATAATTACATAGAATAAGAAAACATTTTCTTCTAACACTATTACATTGAGCTTGTTAGACTCCATCTTTTACACATTGCACTGATATTTTATTTTTTACATTATAAATTTATTAGTAATGCAAATTAGTAAATACAAATTTATTTTTTATTTTAAACAAAATACTGTAAGTTTAATTGATTAAAAAAAATACCTAAAATTTCTTAACTAATATAACCCAAAGCTATTTAAAACTGATTGGCAGAATTGTGTAGTTTTTTTTTTTTTTTTTTTTTTAGTCTGTGGAGGGGTAGGATATTAATATACATTCACTAAGAATTCATAAGTGAATACCATGGATTGAAGAAAAATGATCAAGCATACATATTACTCATTTGTTGCCAGGAATATCATTGACAGAATGAACAATACAGGTGCAAAGACTGGATTTGAATACATTTCAATACAAGGCGAAGAACAGTGGTGCATTATGAAAATAAGTTGTGTTTGTTGTTAAGGAATCAGCAGTAAGTGTTGACCTGTGGAAGTAGAGCAGGTTACCATAGATCTGTTTATTCTGAGTTAGGCCTTATGCTCTGGCTCATTTAGAGGTATTTTATATATGATGAAAAATGATATTGTCTGTCCAATAGGAGCACTGTAAGGTCAGAAATAACCAAACAAGAAGATTTTATGATATATAATACAAATTGTATAAACATGCTGCATAAAAAAGTTGTAATTGCTCATCAAAACAAATAGATTTTATTAAAAATGTATGGTTCTGTCATCATTTAGTTAGTTTTAACAATTATTTCTTTCACTCCCTAAAATTAAGTAATGTAATTTTCACTGAGAAGAAAAACATTTGGGGGGGGGGCAAAAAAAAAAGAAAAACATGTGATTCACAGAATTTAGTTTTTCTCACAGATGCTGCTTCAGGTCCTCCTGCTAAGTAGAGCTTCTTCTGGAGTGAAACTCCAGGGCTAAGGATGAGGCAAAGGACAGTGTAGACCACACACTTCTCTTCAGAGAACGGATTTTGATAGACTTTCATAGACTCAATTCTAATGTAATATACTATATGTACTTGATTAATTAACACTAGAAAGATATAAATCAACATTATAAATCTTCAGAGAGGATTCTAAATACACTTTATAAGAGAATTTCTACAGCTATGCTTTTCAGTGTGTCCAGTATCAAGTATAAGGAGCTAATTTTAAAAGCCAAGATTCAAAGGAATCCCGCTAGAGATGATAAAGAAGAGGTTTTTAAACACAAATTACTTTATAGTGGTTCATTTAATTACTTACAACTGCTACGTTGAACTAACTTTCTACTCGCTTTTGGAAGTCCTTGTAATAAAACAGTCTCACCTATGAAGAATTTAGGCCTATTTTTAATCTGCAAATAATTAGTGATTTAACACAAATTTCTCATCCATCATATTTTTTCTCTTAAAGAAGTAAGATAAAATGGTTGTCTTAAATGCTAGAAAACTAGAGTCAAGTTCACATAGTATAAGCTCATTCAAAAAACTTTTCCTAATATTAATTAATTTATTCACTGAACAGTTATTTCAGTTCGTGAATAGGAGATTTTCACTGCATTTTTTTTTTTTTTTGGTTTTTCAAGACAGGGTTTCTCTGTGGTTTTGGAGCCTGTCCTGGAACTAGCTCTTGTAGACCAGGCTGGTCTCGAACTCACAGAGATCCGCCTGCCTCTGCCTCCCGAGTGCTGGGATTAAAGGCGTGTGCCACCACCACCCAGCTCACTGCATTTTTTTTTAAAGAATCAGATTGTTCTTTAATCAGAACAATGAAGTGTGTTCATAAACAATAACCCAAACACTTAAACAGGGAGAAGTATTTTCTGAGTATTTGGTTTCAAAATAATCCACACTAGTTACCTGACATAAAATTAAATCTGTTGTTAATCAAAAACAACAGTAACAAACATGGGCTAGAAGAGTAATATAGAGTGTTAGAGTATGCTAGCATTGTTGCAAGTATGACAAAATCTATTTACTTTACATGTCATTCGACTTTTGTAACTAAGAGAGAATGATAAGAACATCAGGAGCTGTCAACAATATCAGAACTGGGTAGTTTTTACACTTAATACATTATGAACTTACAATAGAAATTTCCTGAGTCCATGGAAGTGACCGAGGCATTTTTCTGGTACTATAAATGGGACAGACCATCAGGGGGACTATTTAGTCCGCCAGCCAAGCACTTTTCTAAGGTCCTCTTTCTGCATCGTGCTGGCCGCTTGGAGAGACAGCAAAGAAAAGGGTGGCGACACCACCAACCGGCGTCACCATCTCTGTTCCTTCTTCAACACTCAAATCTTTCAGTGTTTGAGAGAGGGGAAAAGTGCGTAAAAACTGCAGTACTCAAAGGTGGATGTTGATGATTCAACAAATTAAGAACAAATTTTTGATAACTAAATTTTTTAAGCCTAAAGATAGAAAAAAAAAGAAAGCGTGTGATTTCTGGTCACTTAAAGTCATATTGGTAGAGAAAATGAGCTGCTTGCATGCATTGTATTAGCTGTCCTCTTAAGCAATTCGTTAGATACAGTTATACACTCTTTCATTTGGAGTGAAAACAGTCACCTTTTATTTCTAACTCACTCCACAATTAGCTGTTTTATTTTCAAATTTTTAAATTGCATGGTAGATACTCTCGCTAACTTACAGGTGATCTCTTTAATATGTAAATGCACTACTGTAAAATGAATTACAGAAATAAAGGACATACTGATTTTATGGACTTTGTAACATATTGGGCATACCTTTTAAGATTCTTACTGACAGAAACCCTAATGGAAATGGCCTACAGCAACATTTTTACTATACTTTAAATTTTATTTCTATTTGATTCTGTTCTAATGAAAGATTTGGGTATTATTTCTCCTCAAAAATATTTTATGTATTAGAGAAACCCAAGAAATTTCATTCTTTGAATTCCTTGGGTGTGTAGACTGGATGCTTGGATTTAAATATTTGAAACAAATACAAAACAAAAGAAATATTTCTTTTACATAGGTTTCCCTAGTAGGATGCCATAGAATAGAAAAAGTTTTTTTTTTTTTTTTTTTTTTTTTTTTGTTTGTTTTTGTTTTTTTTGGATTTTCGAGACAGGGTTTCTCCGCAGCTTTTGGTTTCCTGTCCTGGAACTAGCTCTTCTAGACCAGGCTGGCCTCGAACTCACAGAGATCCGCCTGCCTCTGCCTCCCGAGTGCTGGGATTAAAGGCGTGCGCCACCACCATCCAGGTAGAAAAAGTTTTAAAGTGACTTCATGCCTGGGCTGGGGACATGTTCCCTCAGGGTCAAGGCAAAGAGAAAGGATTAAACATGTCACATTGTGGGTTATGATGTTGCTTATATTTTTTAGTTCTTGCTACCTGAGATGCCCTTAACCCATTTTTTACAGTTAGTTAAATGCTGCCAAGTAGGAATATAGTATTTTACCAGAGCATTCAAAATATAAAATGAGTGCATTAAACCAGAGCAGCTGTTCCTGAATCTACAAGCAGAATTTTTGCATCTATAAATTGTATGTACAGAAATGTAGAAAAACAACTCAGCAAGAGTCCTTTCCAATTTCATTTTGTAGTATCAACAAACCCATGTGACAAAGTAGCTACCCTCATCATATTCACAAAATCAGCATACAAGATAATTACACCAATTTAATTAGAAATTATACTAAATTAGGACTGTTATTAAAGTAAACTTATATAAGTCACTAGCAGAAGTGTAGAGTTAAGAGCTGGGGGGAGATTCTTTCTTTGATTAAGGATATATTACTAAAATATATGTCTGACCTATAAATGATAAAAACAAAATTTGGGTCTGATTACTGTCCTGTATTTAGAACTCATCTTAGCTACCTCTGTACAATAAATTAGACACAATAAGAATTTTTATAAAATTAATCTTGTTAATTATTAATGTAAAGCAATTTCATAACTCCATTATAGACCATATTTCTAAGTACAAATTATTTTTACAACATAGCTCCAAAGGAATTTTAAGTAATGTCAAACCATGGGGAGGGGCTTGGTCCTACCCCAACTTAATGTGCCAGACTTTGCTGATTTCCCTTGGAGGGGGACTCACATGTTGAGAGAAGTAGATGGGGGTTGGGCTGGAGGGGAGGAGATGGGGAACAGAGGTATAGGTGAGAGGGAAAACTGTGGTTGGAATGTAAAAATAAAAGAAAAAACATGGAACCAACATAGAAGAATTAAAGCAAATGTATGCAAATATACATATATATGCTCACAGTTTTATTCTTCCTTGTGTGTTTAGAATAGTTTCAAGATTATAATTACCTACTAAGAATGCAAACTGCAAATTCAAAATATTTGAAGACATACCATATTACAGAAACAAAATAAACAGAGGAATAGAAGTCTTCAAGAAATTTCGTTAGTTTACACTTATGTTGTCCAGAGGGTCTCTTAAATGATTATTTCCATATAAAATGTGTAATCTAGTTAAATGTGTTATCCAGTTGAAAATCTTTTCCTCACTATTTCAATTTGATTTTATTAAGTATTTCATGTTTGTGTAGTTGAAGAAACTAAGTCTCTTTGAGAATCACTGAAGACATAGAAGTTTCATTGGAATATCTCTATATATTACATCATATTATACCTAATATAATGTTCATCTGTCACTGTCAGACCTTGCATGACAGTTAACCAAAAGTTACTACCATATTCTCTTTGGGAAAAAAAGAAGAGAAAAAAAGGAAAATTGCACTGTGAATGTATTGATTGTCACAGCATACCTGAGTAGCCAGCCTAAGGCTCAAGAAAATAACTACTGATGAGCTAAATAATGATTTAGGACAGTATCAAAGTGAAGAGCCAATGGATTTAATCCTGCCCATCACACTAGTGTGGGGGAAAATATTAATTACCATAGAAATAAAAGATATTCAGTTATAGTGCAGAAAATATAAGTATGATCCAAATATAAAAATATGCATAGATTGAATCATAAGAGTGACATTATTCAATAAATATTGAGTCACCTTCACCAGGAACTCCTGAAAGTGTTCTACTAAAAGTTGATAAAATTGAGCAGGCAGAAAAAATGAGGTAGATATGGGAGTACTTTCATTGTACATCAATACCATAGCAAAAAACATATTTCATTTGATCTTGCAATTATTATAATGCCAATAACTTAAAAATGTAGATAATAATGGTAGATGAATGATGATAGGATAGGTAAACAATGTTATGAATATGTACAGTTTGTATAATATTTATAGATTTTAAAGTTAAGTCAAGAATATAACATTTTCCCAAAATATTTATGGTCCATACATTTGTGCTTGTAAATAAAACTATGATATGCTACAAAGTTATTTTCGAACACTAATAATGACAGACATACTATGAGCTTTGTTGTGTCTGAGAATGTATTTACTCATCCTTAGAGTGGAAGTTTAAAAATTTACCAGAATTAATAAGATATTTATTTATTTTTGGTGAAGTAAAGTCTAAAATCCACTATTGAGCAGGAGAAACTTTAAATTAATATAGATGCATTCTGATGCTACAGGTTGCATTAAAATTGTCTTTGAGTGGAAATAATTGTCTCTACAAAATAATCACATAGAAACTGTATTCATTTAAACACTACCTAGCCCATTATCTCTAACTTCTTATAGGCTAACTCTTATGTCTTGATTTAACCCACTTCTATTAAATCTATTTATTCCCACATGACTGTGGCTTACCAGCAAGATTTTAAACCAGTGTCTGTCTCAGGCAGAAGCACCATGGTGTCTGCCTGTCTGTCCTTCTTCCCAGCATTCAGTTCTGTCTTCTCCATACCTACCTAAGTTATGGCCTATCAAAAGGCCAAAGCAGTTTCTTTATTCAAACAATGAAAGCAATACATAAACAGAAGGACATCTTACACCATAACTTATAAAATCAATGTATTAAATTCTAAAAGTCTTTACTTAAATTCAAAATAACACTGATTTTTTTATACCATCCTTCTAACTTCTGTGCAGTTAATATTGGTTTAATCATAGTCATAGAACAAAAGATGCAAATTTTCTGAAATTTGTGGCTTTGTAATGGTTTGAGAGTGTGGGTAATGTTATTTAAGATATCTTCAGGGTTTCACATTTTTTTTATTTTAACTAATTGATTATATTTTGTTATTTAAGTTTTGATGTGGGGGTTGTGTTGTGTGTGTTAATTTTACTTGTGAGTATAGCTGTGTAAACATATACATACATATGCATGTGCATATGTGTTTGCATGCATGTAAAGATCTCAAGCAGAACATTTTTTGTGGAGTCTTTCACTGAAACTGAAGATCATTGTTAGTGAAATGTTTCCTGACCTATACTTTTCAGGATGGCCCAAGTACCGACCCCCTTTCTGGAGTAACACACAACCACCATCATGCATGTCACTGGCTTTTATTTGGTTTTGGGAATTCTAGACTCACATCCTTGTTCCTGCTTAGCAGATACTCTAGGAATAATCCATCTCCACAGACACTGGTTTTATTTTCTGAAATAGTTAAAATATATGCTTTTGTTTTGTTGTTTTCGTCATTCGTAATTTATGGAGGGTAGGTAATAACGATAATATTAGGCATTAAAATTGTATTTGAGGATCATTGTAAAAGTGATATCCCAAAGTACTTTAAAGACAGACAGCATTAAGTTTAGTTATGAAAAAAAAAAAAGGAGAATTTGAAGGGTAGTCCTCTTCTTAATTCATAGCTATTGATACATTTAAATCAACCTCAATCTTCTCTCAGTTTATATGGAGGAATGTTCTTTTTGGATCATAAATTTAGCAGTAATACTGAAGGTTGAATAAGATGAGATGAATGGTTACAGACTTCACAAGAGGTTTAGAATTACAGAAATCTGAGAAATCTCTACAAGAAATTTTCCAACATACATGTTGAACAATAACTTTCAGATATAGAAATATTATATAAATATTTCTGATGGTGTTGTTAAATACTAATAGGTACAATATAAAGTCTAGATATTTTATAAGCTGTAGGAATTAGGTTTTAAGTCGTGAGTGCTCTGTAAAATATATTATATCACCAACTCACCTAGTATCAAAGCCTTATAATGATCATAAGAAAACAGACACTGAGCTAGCTGAAATAAACATGAGCAAGATTTTATATATCTTTGCTCTTGGGTTCAATAGTCTTTGTTCTAAACAGTCTAAGTAGCTGGACTTTATTTCAAATAATAATAAAAAAGAATACCACTCTATTGAAGACAGTCACTGTGATTTTGAGCCTCATATTTGAAACAAAAATCACCCGTACATCTCAGTGATAATAGCTTCTTGCCCTGTGGCTTTTTAATCTTCTCTTTGACAACATTACTGTCACCAATCTCAGTTATTGGTTGGTTGGGGATAATTTGTATCCCCGAACATAAATAGAGGATTCAAACATGTGTTGAGTTCTTCTGCATGTAGAACCTTATTTAAATGTTAGTTGAGTCTATAAAATAATAAGAAACACTCGGGAAAATAAATGTAGTTCTTATATATTCTACAACTTGTCCTTATAACCAAGGTAAGTATTGCTCTCAGTCCTCATCAAATGAACATCATTGCATAGTATATGGACACCATTCCATAAACAACAACTAGGCACATTGCAAGGGTCATATATATATATATATATATATATATATATATATTTACATTACTCAGATTGCACTTAAGTCTCAGGAAACCTCATGAATGAGGGGAGTTAAAAGACTAGGCTGACTACATAAGATCCTAACAGAAGCAATATCAATAAACATACAAATGAGAAAAGGGAGAAATATCACAGGTACCAGCACTGGGGAAAAAATATAGTCAACTAATGACTGCTTAGAGGGAGAATTAACATATCTCAGAGATAACTCTGCTATTTGGTTGTTAAATACAAAGTGGTAAACCCTGAAACAATATATTGTACAGGCAACAAAAACAGATTCAGAAGCTTTTATTTAAATATTTCTGCATATATGTGTGTGTATGTATGTTTGTGTGTATATATGTATATGATAGATAGTGATTATGAAAAGAGGCCACCAATTTAAAAGCAAGTGAAAGTGTACACAGAAGGGCTTGCTAGAAGAAAAGGAAGAAGAAAATGATAGATATAATTATATTTTAATTAAAATATTTTTTAAATGTAGAGAGAATGCCCACAAAGGATGTACTCTAAAGTGTACATGGCAATACAGATGGTAAAGCTACAAATATTTCAGCAATGTTTCAAAGACAATAAAGTATAAATTAATTTGACTCTGAGATGCAACAATTATGTATAGAAATGCCTTCTGTATTTTTCTAGGTTTCTTTGTGCACTATATTTCACAACAAATAATGTAAAGAAATAGTTCAACAACAAAGTAGAATTTACACTACACTATCATTTAGCCTATGTATAAGAATTTATGAAAAATAATTCAGGCTGTCACTTAAAATGTACAGCTCCAGAATTTTGTATTTTGTCTTCAAATATATGTTTTCTAAAATGATATATAAGTTAGAAGCTTAAATTGTCTTTTTTAGTCAAATTATCATAGTCAGCAATTGTAAATACATGCTATTGAAATAGTAGGAGAGATATTATAAGATGTGTTCACTGGGACAATAAAGGTAGGGCTGCTATGTTGGTAATCAAACACTTTTCAAACAGGACTGAGGAGAATATTCATATCTTATACTATAACCCTATAGTTACACTATAAAATAAACAACAAAAAGGGGGGGGGACTATTAAAAAAATAAAGCTGCTGAAGTCACATATCCCAGTAGGAAATTTCCAGCTGTTGCTTTGCTAAATGGTCATGTCATACCCATCAAATTTCCTTTTGAGTTGTTTTACTTACTCCTATACATTGAAACTATTGCCATCTTTGATCGGAGAGAACTTTATTTTGCAATGGACCATAGTAACTAAGACTTATAATTACTCAGAGCATTGAGAACAATTGTCTGTTGAATTCTCTTCCTTAAATGGAACAAACAAAACACTCCACCAGTACTCAGGAAACATCACATAACAAAAGACAAAAAGAAGGTGAAGAAGTGTCTAATAAACCCTGCCCCTCCAACTTGTTTTTCAGTCATGGTGTTTTGGCACAGCAGTGGAAACCCTAAGAGTGTGTGTGTGTGTGTGTGTGTGTGTGTGTGTCTGTACATACATACATACATATACTGACATATATATCACAATATAATGAATTATTTTCATTTAAGCTTTAATATTTATGAAACTGAGCAATAGGCTGGAGAGATGGCTCAGTCATTAAAAGCACTGAATGCTCTTCTAGAGTTTCTGAGTAATTCAATTCCCAGCAACCACATGGTAGCTCACAATCTTCTATAATGAGATTTGCTGCCCACTTCTGGTATACAAGCACATATGCAAGCAGAACATTCTATAAATAATAACTAAATGTTAGAAAAATGACAACAATTTAGAATCATGGTCTTCGTGTTAGTAATGGTACAAACTGGTCAGAAAAAGAACATATGAGGGAATGCGTGTATACACATTTTCTGTAATCAATCCTTTATATAACAAAGTAAATTGAAAAATTACCAAGGAAGGGAATTACATAGGTTTTACTAAAAAAAAAAAAAAAAAAAAAAAAAAAGATACTTCAATCCAGTTTCAAATAATTTAGAATATGACAGTTCTGCTATGAGTGTGTTCAATTTTATTTTTATTTAACATAATTTTTATGTCTGTTTATATATTAAAAAACTAATTCAGTATTATTTTATGTATAAGTATCTGATTATTCTGTTATAAATTAAGCGAAATTCTATACATAACTATTTGTATTTCAAAAAATATTTCTGCATTCACACATCTATTATAATATTCGATCATGTTTTCCTCTTATTTTCTTAGCTAAAACATTATGAACACTCAAAGATATCCTTAAGGAAACATTTTACCTTCTGTTTAGGCTTAAATCAATTGTGTTGCTTTTATAGACATATTTCAAAGAGCTGCATGAAGATGGAATGCCATGCTGTACATAACAGAAAACAATTCTGGTCTAGTCCATGTCCTAGTCTGACAGACAGAAGAAGATAGATAATGACACTTTGGGAATTAAAGAATTACCTTTCCAGGAATAGATCATAGAGCTTAATGTGTATAGAAGGCATCTTATCTCAGCCTTCATACACTGAAAAAGCCATACAGAGAATACCGCACAGACATCTTGTTTTATCACTAACTTTCATAGATATGAAAATCTATACGACTTGCATCAGACCTGCAGTTTGGGTGATAACCAAACAAACGTGTCAGTGAATCAGTAGTAGTGCCTAAGAGACTGTGCTAGAAAAGTAGTATTTTTGGTGCAAGGATATGCTCTTATAACCTTATTCCTACCTACATTTATACATACAATTCCTCTTAAAGTTTGCAGGGTTACATTTTTAGAAGAAAGAGTAAGTACTCCTAAAGAGGAAAGGATATTCACAACTGAATATTTAAATATAGTTTAGTAATATGTATCATATTTATCAATTTCTATATAAAATTCTAATTTAATATTTATTCTAAATGCATTTCTAAGTTTTCAATTATATCCAGGAAATTTAAATATTAGGAAAATTGCTAGAAGGAAATGATACTCATTCTTCCCTGAAAAGCTATCTCTGAAACTATAGCATTAGAATGTCTATAAAATCTGAATCAGGATGTTTTATGATATACAGTTATGTATCATATGATAATAGGAGTATATAATGAGGATTTTTGCTAGGCAATTTCAGCATCATTCATGCATATAACATATTCTGTATAAATGAAATGTTTGAATCTAAAACTGTAGGCATCTATAGATTAATGATTAATTATTATTGCATTAAAACAGTAAACTAATATTAAATTTATATGGTAAAAAACACAGTTGGTCATAGTAGACGTTTTATAATTAGAGATTGGAGTTGGCTTTGAATGCGTAGGAACTTAGTGAATAAGACAGCCTAGGTATGATTATATGCTGCTATCAAATATTCAAACACTGAATGTTTTATCAATATCAAGTCTATGAATATCACAGGTCTTCAGGGTCAGCAACAGCAATGGAGATGTTATCTGTTGGGGCAGCACAGTCTTTCTTCTGAGGACCTCTCTGAATCTCTCCTTTCACAGGCATAGGTAACAGAACTCAAAGGTTTTCCCAGGACTCTAAACCTCTGCACTCTATAACATCTTATAAAAGATGCTATTTTAAGTGTGCAAGCATATCTACTCAAATTGTTTCTTTCCCTTCTCATTGAAATTCTGAAGAGTCCTAATGTCCAATAAAATCACTCTTTTTAAAGATTATTTATAACACAATCTGTCTGCATGTATGCTTGCATGTCAGAAGCTGGTAATCATTATAGATGGTTGTGAGCCACCATGTGGTTGCTGGGAATCGAACTCAGGACCACTGGAAGAGCAGCCAGTGCTCTTAACCTCTGAGTCATCTCTCTAGTCTCCTAAAATCACTCTTAATGAAACATGTAACACCTTTGAAAGCTGAGTGTCTTTGTCTTCAAAATATATATGGAACTAGTAAATGTGTAAAAAGTTTACTTCCATATCTTCGTGTAAATCATCTGTGTTATACAGGTATTTTTCATTGTCTATTTCCTGCCCCAATCAGATTTACATTTTTGTGACAGAAAACTTGGAATTTCATTATACTTATACAGTTAAGTGATGACCGAAGCTTCTTCTTGGGCTACATGTATTGCCTTTCTTTATATGGTCAAGAAGGAGTCTTGACAATAAGTCAAAAGCTTTCTAGAGCTCTCTACTCGGTTTTCAACAAAGGAATTAGCCTTCTCTTTTTCAGGGACTCTGATACTGGAGACTTTCTTTGTCAGACATAACAGTCATTTCACTCAAGAACTTTCCTCAAGTAAGTTAAATGGAATAGAACAGGTAATAACATGTAGTTGGTGCTATGAAGGAGAAACTCAAGGTATAGTAGAAATAAACACTTGATATAGAAATATCCAAGCTGCATAGGAAAATCTTCAAATAAAGAAAATGGACAATAGTTTATGACTATTGTGGTCATGCAATTGGGGTGTTACAATTAATAGTGCCAATGGCTTAAAGTTCTTTGCAAACATATAAGTAACAACTTACGATCAGCATTATAGATGCTTTTGTATGCACTTCTTCATAGACCATAAGCTCTCTAACTCCAGAAAAGGTAGCATTCAAGAATGTGTTCATTAAGAAAAAATATATGTCCAACCCCCGAGTATCTTTTTATTTTTACTGTATCACCTCAAACAAATGTAAATAAAAAAATATGTAGTGGTCTTTACCTTTGATGTTAATTCTGGGTGTTTAATAATATTTGGAAACATTCAGTTTTGTTTCACCTCAACCTTTTAAATTCTGCAACACTTTAATACAATTCTTCATATTGTAGAGACCCCAACTATATCATTATCTCCTTGCAACTACTTACCTGTAATTGCACTACTTTTATGAATTGTAATGCAAGTATCTGATATCTTGGATATCTTATTATGACCCTGTGAAAAGGTTCTTTGACTCCCATGGGGGTCATGACCTACAGATGTGCTAATCTTAGGAAAGTTGGTAATTTGACTTCATTGTATCTGCATTATTATCAAATCTTATATGAATTAAAAAATGAGATGATTTTTACTATGAATAAAACATTCCTCAAAGACAGAGATACTTATAACTCCAACTATGTGATGATATTCAAAATGTAGGTTAAATAAAACATGCAACAATTTACATCTGTGACACATCATCATGACAAAATGAGACTATTGATTTCTTACACATAAAGCAAATATGGTAACTCAAGTAAAACTACTGAAAATGATTTTGATTTGATATAAGAAAAAATAAATCACAAGCAGATACCCTTGAGTTTAAAACTTTAAGTTCACATTGAAGCAAAATTAATTGTATTCTGCCTACATAGAAACCATCTCAAATATTTTAATTATTTCCACTGGAAATGTTTAAAATTATTTTAATTATTTAAATTGAATTATTTTAAATGTTTTAATTATTTCCACTGGAATGTTACATTAGTTCCTAGAATGTGTCTTTGATGAGGACTATAAGTGATCAGCAACTGATGACAACTGTATAGTAAAAGAAAATCTAGAATTATAATCTGAACTCCAACAGTTAAACAGTTACAAAAGATGGACTTCATTTCTGATCATGGATAGAATAGAGTAGGCTAAAATTATGCAGTAGGTGAACTAGAAAAACTTCTTTATTCTCCTGCAGAAAAAAATCTTTTATTTATTATTTAAATTTTATTTAATTTTCAGACTTCTAAACAATGTGCTGCGATTTTATCAGTTCCTCCCTTAACTTCTCCCAGATTTACTTTCGTATTCAATCATATATGTATCAGTTTATTTTATTCATTTTTCAACATCCACCCAGTCTAGTATGCTGCCTACACATTTTTGGATGTGTATTTTTCTATTGGAGCATAATTTATCTACCAGTGTGTGTGTGTGTGTGTGTGTGTGTGTGTGATCACTTGTCTGGTCAGGTCTGCTCTGGTTGAGACCGGTCTATTCTGGTCTGGTCCAGCCCAGACAAGACCAGTCTGGTCTGGTCACCACTGGTCTGGTCCGGTGTGGTCTGGTCAAGATCTGTCTGGTCTGTTTGAGACCGGTCTATTCCAATCTGGTAAGGTCTGATCCAGTTGGAACCTGTTTGGTCTGGTCTATTCTAATCTGGTCCGGTCTGTTCCAGTCTGGTCTGGTCGAAACCAATCTGTTCCGCTCAAGACCAATCTGGTCCATTTGAGACAGGTGGTTTTAGAATATTGTTTGTCATGTGTCTTAAAATATTTTTTTATAGAATATTAATTCCTTAAAATATTTAGCAAAGCGATTATAAAACTTAGTATATAGAAATTTAAGACACAAACTATACTTTGTGAATGTATATTTATGAAAAGCCTTAGAGAAAATAGAATTCAGAAATCACACAAAAATTCTAAAGTTTATTATTATAACGGTTATCCCTTATATAAACCTTTTATATAGATACACAATTTGTTGTAATAATAATTTATAGCTATATTTTGACAGAGCAGGGATGATGGCTTCTGTTAGCATCAAAAAATTCTCAAATGTATTTACTCCTAATTGCATTTAATTTTATATTACAATGATTAATCAATATGAATGTCTTCATTTTCTGCCGCTTTAACTGCAAGAAATGATCTCTTCTGGTTTTATCCTATTATAAGGATCGTTACAAAAATGGGAAACAATTAACACCGGGTTTAATGCCTGAGTGCTATAGAGCTGAAGTAATTGCACTCAAGGTCTGCTAACTTTTTAATCAGGCATTTGGTTGCAAGCTGCTCGCAATTGATTCTGAGAGAACTAACACTGTCTGACGAAGAAAGCAGGTGTGCCAAAAAGCAAGGCTGTTGGCACAACAAATGAAAGATTTTTAAAGGGGAAAGAAAAGAGGAAAACAGTAAAATCAACACAACATGCTCATCGGCAGGCTAGTTCCTTGGCTGGGCCTGTTATTGAACAAAGGCAGTTGTGCACAGAGGCACAATGGTGGTGGCACCACTGACTGACCTACTACTTCATATAGCAATACTAAAGTTTAACAGTGAGAAACCTGTCCATCCCAGTGTTAGTGAATTAAGTTAATTAACAGAGAAGACTTCAAATTTCCATATTCAGCAGAGTTAAAACACAATCAGAGGAGTCTGAAATTACATTCTAATTAGAAATGCTCCCCGTTCCTTGCATTTGGGATAGTCTTTGAAAAACAAATTTGGTTAACCACTTTGTTCTCTGTGAAAGAAATAATATGAACTCTACAAATTTCCTCTGAATGCTAATGAATTTTCTTTCTCTTTAATAACTGTCCTAATGTTATTCTTCTAGAGCAGAATCACTCCTAGACCTGTTCTGCTTTGTTTTTTTTTTTTACCCATGTAAAGTTGCATATACTGTTCAAGAACATGGGGGGGGGTTAATATCTCTCCTGTTTTCTCTTTGAATAGATTTTCTAAGAATTAATGCTTTTAGAAAATTGTTTCATATTTATAGCATATTAGGGCAAGAAGTGGAGTAATATTTAGAAAATTACAAGTGTCATTTTTGAATGATCATTAGGTACCCTGTTGATTTCTCTTTATCAGAACGAGTTCAGTATGACAGGTTTGACCATTTGCTGAGAGAGTTCCAAAATAGTTGCTAGTCCTTTCTCGTGTTCCCAACTCAGAGAAACAAGAACATTTCAACATCTATAGAAAAGTATTAAGCAGAATTAGCTTTACCAGTTGCAGAGGAAGCCGGAGTAAGAGCAAGGAAGAGTGCAGCAGCTCTGAGCTTCTTCAAGCAAAGTACTTTGTGCAATTGAATTACTCTTGTTTGCCTGGAGTACCAGGCAATCCATATTAGAATTCATTAAGATGCCTCAGGGCTCAGACTAAGGTAGATAGAGATCAATAAATCTAAAAACGTTACAGACAAGTCACTGAAGCCTCTATTCTACCTAAATTCCAAACAAGTTCTGGAAGTCTGAGTTCCCCTGTGCATATCACTTCAGCTTTCAATGAACTCTCCTTTAGCTTCTCCTTGTGTAAAAGGCTCTCTGGGAGGCACCACAGCATCTGCTGTTTCCTAGTGAAGGGCTAATACAAATGAAAGGAAGGCACCTGGCATCTGGCCACCTGCATGCAAAGTCACTCAGTCTTAAGGGATTTTCTCAATGTTGGGATCGCAGGCATTTCAGGAAGGATGCCAAAATGGAGAAGAACAAAGAGCCTGGCAGGCATATGGGAATCCTTTGTGACCCAAATTACATCATGGGAGGATTGGGCCAGAATAATATCTATGCTCTTTCTGACCCTAGATGTGACCTGAAACAAAAGTCCCACTGCTCTATAGCACTTTAGTAAAATTGAAATCCAGTATTTCAAAAATATTTTGTAATCCATTAGGTATATATACAAACGAATGTGTGTTCGCTTGAGTCACATCCCAAGAACCATTGAAAACATGTGTTGCAATAGCTGGTCATGTTGGTTGAGGAAAGTAAGGCATGTAAAACTTTAAACACTAGGTATCATTTCTTGCATGAAGTATTTGTATATTGTGATGCTTATTATAAACCTGAAGATCAATCTTCCAACTACTACATGTGTTGGCTAGTTTTATGTTGACTTGACACAAGATGAAGTTCACTGAGAAAAATTTCTTCACCGAATTGACCTGCAGGCAAATCTGTTGCTTTTCTTAATTAGAGATTGATTTGGAAGGGACCAACGTTGGTGTGTGGTCCTAAACGATATATAAAAAAAAAAGAAAGCTAAGCAAACCTTGAAGAGTAAGCCAATAAATAGCACTGTTCCATGGCTTCTTCATGAAGCCTAGCTCCAGGATTCTGCATTGAATACCTGTACAAATTTCTCTGAAGATGGAATGTGAACTATTAACTGAAATAAACTTTTTAAATTATTTCATCTTGATATTTTTTGCACTGATAAAATCCCTAACAAAGACATTCCACAAAAAAAGAAATCTATCTTTCCTTTTAATAGATTTCACTTCTTTCCTTTCAATGGTTTGAGTTTGTTCTTGTAATTTGCTACCATATTTACAGTAGAAAAATAGCACACATTCTGTAAATTGTTTAAATGGTGACATTAGTTCATAATATAATTTTAAACAAAAATTCATCACATAACAATAATGAATAACATAAGAAATAACACTACTTCTTTGAGATATAATTGTCCATGTATTTTTATATTTATTCCAGTTTCTATGGTTAAAATAAAAACACATTTAGAAACCTTATGAGGTGCATTTAATATTTAAAGATTAGTTATTCATTGGTTGCAGAGCATACCTTAAACTACTCAAAATAAGCTATCCTAAGGTGATGTTTAGTCATTAACATTTATTGGTGAATTTAATTTCATTTTCTGGTTCTTCCTTAATACATACATGAATGTGTATGTGTATAGTAATTATTCTTATCTTTTTTATACCACTAATATGAATTACTTTCCCGCTTAAAATCCCTAAATTATTATTTCTTCAGAAATGAATTTAAATACCTATTTGTTTATTTATAGGATTTTTCTTGAAAATGCATACATGCCTTCTTGACTAAGTGAAGTATCATATAATCAGAATGACCAGAAAGCTTTATATTGTAATTTACTAGTGTATTTTCTTAATGTTTGTTTAAATAGTGTTGCTATATCATTTAAAATCCGTGACTTCATTATTCTGGGAAAGCACTAATATGCTGATATCCAAGATGAGAGAAATGTTTGCACTAATACTTTAAAGATTTTTTTTTAAATTTATGTTAACTTCATTAGAGGAATCTTATCTTTAAAGTCATATTTATAAAAATCCATCATAATGTTATATCTTCATATAGCAAAGGAAGTTATACACTTAGGTTTCACTTACCAACCAGGAGCAATAATTTCTTCAGTAATTTTCCTTTTCTTTTTTTTTCTTTAAAGAAAAATAATGTATCCAGTGTTCTGTTTGCACACCAGAAGAGGGCATAAGATTTCATTATAGATGGCTATGAGCCACCATGTGGTTGCTGGGAAATGAACTCAGGACCTATGGAAGAGCAGTCAGTGCTCTTAACCTCTGAGCCATCTCTCCAGCCTGTATTAGCAGTTTTCTGGATCAGATTCATTGTTTGTTCTTATAAGCATGTACACTCTGAATTTACAAAACAACAAAATCCAAATTATCATCAATAACTGACAAAATTGCAAAAAATGTGTAATATACAATAAAGTAGATAATAAATAATGACATGTGTAATGACAAATTGCATACCTTTCTACTAGTTTCAGCACCATCTTGTCAGGCTCCTGTTTGTTTTGCTCTTAAATGTATTTCTAGTATTAGAACAATATTCAATAGCTGTTGATTAAGTCATAGAATTAAGTCCCAATTGCTTGTACTGTGCGTGTACTGACCAGCCAAAAAAGGTACAACACCATCAGACCTGTCAGACTCAATGACAAGTTCGTGTATTTTGCATTTTCGAGAGGATCATAGCTCCAAGTTAGACTGAGCTGTAGAATAATAACTTTGAGAATAGTCTTGTAGCAGCATTGACGATCACATGCAGTTGAACCCGGGTTCTCTCTCTATGTCAGAATATACTTCTGTGTTTGTCACAAAAGAGAAGCAATGTTTCACAGTTTGACTATCTGGCAGCAGGCCTTAATTTTCTTCTTTAGTTTTAAAATAAATGCATACTGCTTCATTTTTCCAAAATATTTTGTCTATTTTCCCTAACAGTTTGTTTGGTTCCTTCTATGTTTTTTTTTTTTTTTTTTTTTTTTTTTTTTTTTTTTTTGGTTTTTCGAGACAGGGTTTCTCTGTGGTTTTGGAGCCTGTCCTGGAACTAGCTCTTGTAGACCAGGCTGGTCTCGAACTCACAGAGATCCACCTGCCTCTGCCTCCCAAGTGCTGGGATTAAAGGCGTGCGCCACCACCGCCGGGCCTCCTTCTATGTTTTTAACATTTACTTCCATTGTTGCTTCTGCCCACCCTGCCTGCATTTCCTTAGCTCTTCTTTGTTTTCTGCTTTCAGTTTAATTCCAGCTATTCAAAGACTTAAGTGCAATGTGTCTTTTGCACAAAGGTGGGTGAGCTGATGTGGAATGTGTATGTGGGTGTCTATACTTTGATATAGAAATAGTACATAGTACATCCCCAAACAGACTGGAGTGTCCTGAATAACTACCCAGTTCTTAGGGACACAACTCAAAATGTCACAATGTTGCTTGTGGGTGGATCCTAAATGCATTGTCTGATAAGATATTTAAGTATATTTAATACTTACTTTGAGCCAGGGGAAATATCACTTAGTTTTCACTTGTGAATAGGAAAAATTATAACTCACCACTGTAAGACACAGCATCACTATAGAATATTACTTTAACTAGTTAACTGTGTTGCATTTGTTTTATTATAGAAAGATATTTTACATTTGTTTCACCTTGTCTGCTTAAGGCAACTGATTGCTCTAATAAAAAACTGAATGACCACTTGCTAGGCAGAGCTGACAGGCAGAGAATGAATAGGAAGAGGAATGTAGGCTGGAGAGGCAATGAGTGAGACAGAAAGGGAGACTCTCAGGCCAGTCAGCTAGACAGCTGCAAGACAGAAACACAAAGTAGTAGGAAAGTAGAACTGAAAGAAAGAAAGAGAGAGAGAGAGAGAGAGAGAGAGAGAGAGAGAGAGAGAGAGAGAGAGAGAGAAAGAAAGGTAAAAGCCCCAAGCAAATGTAGAAGGAAAGAAACATGTTAATATAAGTTATAAGAGCTAGTGGGACAAGCTTAAACTAAGGACAAGTAGTCATACGAAGTTTCTGTGTCATGATTAGGGGGCTGGCGGTCCAAGAAAGCCTGCTGCACAGCACACAATTAAATGAATCACCACTCATTAAAACTTAGGCAAATAAGAATACTGAGAAAAGTGAATACTTACAGATCAGTGAGTTTTCCACAGAAAGGAGAGGGTATTTATTGTGTAGAAATGCTCACTACGTATTCTTCTACACATTCAGAACAAGAGCTGTGTTGCCTACTTATTGTACATGAGCTTGACACTCTTATTTTTATGACACTCCCTCTCCTGAGATTCCTTCTGAATCGTCATTTACACAAGGCGACCGAAGAACATGATGTAAGGTGTATATTAAGAAATGGACAACTGACTTACAAAATTGATTATAGTGACTAATATATTTATATGTCAAACTTCAAATATTCAATGTATTATGTGCAAAAACTCTTTGACAGAGAAAAAAATAGTTTTTCTTCTAATGGCTGAGGTGTCTTGACTGTGAACACACACACACACACAAATGTGTTAAAACTTATCCTTCAACTAAGCTATATTGGGAATTGAGGACTGACAAGGAGTTCGAAGCATGTCAGCTCCACTCTCACGAATGAATTAATGATAATAAGGAATTACTGAAGTTAAATCTCATATGCTCTGTTGAACTTTACTGCCTTTCTGCCTTCCACCATGCTATGGCACAGCAGGAAATCCCTTGCCATGAGCCTTTTGATCTTGGATTTTCCAGCCTCCAGATATGTTAAGACATAAATTTCTCTCCTCTCTCTCTCTCTCTCTCTCTCTCTCTCTCTCTCTCTCTCTCTCTCTCTCTCTCTCTCTCTGTTAATAAGTCATCCAGCCTTTGTTATTCTTTTACACCAGTACAGGATAAACTGCACAATATTTTCCCTTCATTTTCTTGTCAAGGTGGAGTTGCTTTTACAAAGGTTTTCTCCGCAAATATGTCAATGATGCTCTCTCAATATACCTAGATAGTAATTATTTGCAAGGTATTATTAATAGTGTGGTATAAATAACTAATGAAATGTAGAAATGAAATTAATTTTTTTAAAAATACTACTGAGGATACAAGTAAAAGCAAATCAAAATTTAGGAAAATGAAATTTCTAACAAAAACAAAATTCTGTAAATCATATTCTTTGGGAGAAAACAATATGATTTTAGATAGAATCATAATTATCCAACCATTTTCTATTCCCTTTAATGACTAACTATTTACCGATGAAGAATCTTATTTCTTCGAGAAATAATTCACTCTGAGTGAACACTTTTCTTTTCCTCTTGGAAACTGTGGAATTGAGATAACTCTGAGGCTTGACACTTTGATTTGAGTGTCTGTGCCAGGAGGATGAGTGTCCTTCACTTTGATCTGGGATCCAGGAACTAACTTTAAGTGACACTTCTCATTACCCCTCACCAGCTCTTCCCTAAAGCTGCCTGCGCTTTCACAAGCTGTGAACACAACCTCTCCTGGCGGCACCAATATTGTTTGCTGAGTAATATTTTGTTTTGAATGTGCAGCTTCAGGATCATTTGCTAATTAAAATTGCTCACCACTGCGCGCTCCCCTGAGGTTTGCCCTTGTTTATTTGGGTTAGACCATGAAAGCATGGTCGAGCCAAGCCATCGACCATAATTTCCTGCCAACTGAAATGGAAACATTAGCAATAGAGTGACAAAACTTGCTCACAGTTTTTGTCACATGCAGATACAGTTAGGTTCAACATAATCCGAATAAACACATGCCCTGTTGCATGAATGGACACTGGGAGACCAAGTTTGCCGGCAGAGTGGGACTCTGTGACAGACTCCGAAGCATACTATGGTGAGGAGTGTATGTCTTCTTTGAGGAAGATGCATTTTTGATTTTTTTTTTTTTATACATTGAACCACATAGTTCTGGCGTTCTATCACTTTTAGCCATAATTAACATATGTTGTCTTTGGAATGTAATAATCCATGTCGATCTTAAAATAGTTCAGTCAAATTGTCATTCAGGAAGTAAATATGCTAATCTATTCAGGTTTACATTCCCACATTTATTTAATGAGACACGGTGAAAAAAGCATGTGTATGTGTTTTAGACAATAGTGATAAGAAACTTTTAGTAACTGATTGCTTCAATGTAGCTGGCAATTTAGAGAGAACATTTTAATTACATAGAGCATAAGAATGCAAAAAAAAAAAAAAAAAAAAAACTTGTGAAATAGCAGATCCAAAAGCAATACAGGAAACGAGACGGAAGTATCAAACAACTAAACCTTCTCCTGCTTCACCTTCATTTTCTGATATACTGCATAGTGAGTACATATCCAGCATGGGGAAGGATTTATACCAGGCAGACAGAGGAGTTATTTGAACAAAAGAATGACAAGCAAAGAAGAGGCCAATATGTGTTGAGGAAGAGTTCATATGTGGCCTCATCGTCTCTTTGTATTAAAACTACCATGTGGCAACTAGGAGAATGTAAGCAAGGAAGACATAGATCATTTAGTTTTAAACCATATTGGCTTTATTGTTACACAACAATTAACTGTGAGAAAGAATCTTACTAGTGGATTCAATTTGCAATTGAAATAGTTCCATCTTATCTGCAATTGGATCATAGAGGACAAGTATTTCACTTAGAGCTAAAAGTGAAAAATCATCATGCCGTATATATGTCTGAAAAAATCAATATAATTTTTCATTGTTTTTATAACAACAAAAGCTAGATTTCTGATAGGAGACTATTAGCCTACAGGTTTAATAGGTGTGAAACAAACATACAAGAGAAAATGTCCTATCCCTGGGTACCTTATAGTACCAAATCCCATATTCTTGTTATATTTCATAATTTCTAAAATATTTCAATTATGTCATTGGAAAGTTAGTATCTCAGTAAATTTAAAGGGTATCTTTGAAATTGTATATATTTATCTAAAACAATAAATAAATAAAAGAAAATTCTTCAGCTATTGCTCTGTAGCTCTGAAGACAGCAGGATCCTTCCAAATGTCAGAGGAAAAAATATGTGGTCAGAAACTGACAGTCTAAGAAAAAAATGCCACTGAATTAACATTGCCTTAGAAGGCCTTGGGGAAATAGAGAATATATTATCATTTTGGTAGTGAGTAACACCCAAACACTTTAAGAATAAGCATTGGAATTTCCACAAAAAAATGGAAGAATCATTGCTAACATAAGAAAGGGGGCTGTGTTTTTAAATTATATTCATTCTACTTTATATAGAATCAGTTCATGACTATTTAGTTTATTTGTAAATAATCTGACATGAAGGTTTTATAACATGTAGACCATATTCAAATTGAATTTCAGTATTGCAAAATAACTTACTTTTTTTCCTAGTAACTGCAGTAACTGCTCTCTTTTATCTATTAAGTTCATTATGGTTTATGCCCTATCGGCAATTAGAGATGTGTACATGCCTTAAGATTTCAGAGACTCCTGTTTAGATAGGATTTGATCTAAGATAAGGCATATGTTAAATCTTCTTCCTGGAGTCAGACTCTCATCTAACTCTGCTCCCCACAGTGCTCACTCGAGTGATGAGTCATCTTTGAAGGCAATTGGAGCTTCTTGGTTGGCTGAGCACCATGGAGCTTGGAGCAAGATTAAAAAAAAAAAAAAAAAGAACCACAGACTTTCAACTATAATTCTGCTAGCGGGACATACTGAAGCCATCCAGGCTGACAACTATGGGATGGGGTTCACTGGCCCGTTAACCACATAAAAAAAATACATAGCATAACTGTATAATCATAGGCCAATTCTAGTTTCCTTTAACAAATCAGAAAAAAGTTACAAATAATGCTCAAGACTTATTTATTTAAAATTGTCTTCTAAGAAATCTGTTTGTTGGCATAAATAATTGTGCTGCTTAGAGTTCATTATATCTGTGTTGGGATATGAACAAATAAGGCATTGACGTTATTTGCTTTGCAACAGTGTAGAATAAAAATAAAATAGATCAAGACAGTATTCGTAGTAGCTTATTTTAACTGCAGGGAAAGATTTACTATATGTAGTTATCAAACCCTCACCAACTTGCAGTTCCTTTACCAACAGCTCAACTTTCTGCCGGGGGAATAAAAAACAAACTCTCCATGTGCTTTGACTAAATATGAAGAACTATTGTAAATCTGTTCAAGGTGATATGATTCGCCATCAGTTTGGGAACATTGTACCTGATGATATTCTGTGGTCAAAAACCCTCTATGGAATTCAAGAGGGAGGTCCTTTTAGCTATGATCTAGTTTAACCACGGACAATAATAAGCCCATAGAGGCAGACTAGCTGTACACATTTTAGCTTTAGATATGTCCTCTCCATTTATTCTTTTCTAATCCTCATTTCTCCTTTATTATATCTTTATTATTTTATCAGTCATTTTTTATCCTTAATATTTCTAAAAGCCTCAACATACACTCTGAGTCTTTTCCCAATACCACCAAATACAACAGTTTCTAAGCAAAAGGTAAATCTGTCTTGTTCGTGCCTACATAATGTAGTTCTTTATGCCTACATAATAAAACCTAGTCACACAATCTTTGCATCTCTCAGTAGATAAACACATCAACACAATTAAAGCACATATTTAGCTTTTATATATAAATGAATCATCTGGTCAATATGGAAAACAAATCATTTTCATGATGACTTTGAATAATTTGCCAATTCGACACCTTTCTCCTTGGTTTCTCACCTTGTTAGTTATACTTAAAAATCTCAATTTTCTTTCCAAAGTCTGTTCGTTCATTGAGGGCCATGCCAATGCCAAAGGGCTTCCTAGGAGTTCCTGCTGTGCATCATTTTTGTCATTCCCGGACTCCTGCCGCTCTGTGTTTGTAGCCCTTATAAGTGGAAGATGCAGCTAAAATAGGGTAAGTGATATCATATGGAATATGCCTAGACAGATAAGGCATTGAGACCCCAACACTGTTCTATATATGTGATTCCCCATTATATATATATGTTGGATATGATTTTTAAATAAAACATATTTAGTTGGACTAACACTTGGGTCATTTATAGGAGAGTAAATGAATGAAAAAATGTAACTCTTATGAATTTACTTACGCCTTTGTGAGATATTGGGTTAGTGTCCCCTTCAAACATGTGTCTGAGCCCTTGGACTTAAAACTTCAGATACCAAAGGGTGAAACTAAAGAGGTTAAAGGCCCGCAGCCAGTGGCAAATACTGACACGTCAAGCCAAAGCTAGAAACTGGGCACCCGGCTGTGTGTGTTCAGAAACGGCAACCAGAAGCCAAGCTGAGTCGAAACCCAGCCCTGGTAGCCATGGCAACAAGGCCACATCCAGAAGCCAGAGCCAGAAATCAGTGCAGGTCAAATGTGGAACAGGCTGTTGGTCAGAGTAGAGAGGTGACAGCCAGAGAACCAGACTAAGAAGGAACCAGGGAACGCTTCATGATGCCCAGACTGCAAAGACGTTCCTGTGCCCAGTCCAGATGGAATTCTGCTGGATGTCTGGTCACGACTCCAGCTGGCTCACACTTCCATTCACTCCTCATGTGCAGATTCCTCCAACTGCCTTCTGATGCTCTATGGTTTCCTATCTTTTGGAAGCTTTCAATGCAGCCTCATAAAGCTATGTTGCCAGAAGCTCTGTAAGGTGACCCCATTTATAGAAAATGTCAGAGGCAAGCTAAAAGAGGATTTTCTTCTTAAACTACCTAGGAGGACACACAGAATCTCTCACTGCCTCAATAAAATAATTCAAAAACATTGACCACCCAGCCTTGCTGATTTCAGAATGAGCTTCAAGAAGATTCGTTATGTGTTTATCATGTGTCAAAGTCTATAGAAGACACAGATATCATTATTAGTAAAAATAGTGATCACTGCTTATGTTAGACTGTATTGTGAGATGAATTTGTTATAGGACACTACTTGATTCCTAGTAATGTCTGGCATTCTTTTCATTCTATACGATTTGTATTATTGATCAAAACATATTTGAATATGCATAATAGGTCATCAACATTATTTTCACCATTGTATTAGGTAGGTATTTATTCCTATGTGCTCCTTCTTCAATAAAGAATGAAACAGAGACTTTATGGTAATTGTGAGCTAAATACAAGAGGAACAAAATCGTTAAGAAAGAAGCCATTGCACTATCATTAGACACAAATGAATCACACTTTTTAAGCAAAGTCTATAAATTTAGCATGTTCTATGAGAGAATTCAATTCCATATTCACCTCTTCTGTACACTTGCCAGAAGAAAACAAACATCAAAGTGTGCTTTCCCAACACTATGCCCTGTAGGTAATGGAATAGTTTAAGCTTTCTCTTGAAAGTAGTTTGAAAGGACTCCCAAGACGAAACATGGGAGGGAACTCAGAACACTTAGGTTTTTCTATCCATGAAAGATCTCTCTGGTTTCCAAAGTTTACATGGGGTAAAGCTAGACCTCACCAAAGTGCGCAGTAATCTGAGAAGTTGTCTGACGCACATTGGTCACAACATTTCCCATTACCTTTACTCATAAAAAAAATAAATAGTGCTGTTTTTATTTTGTTTTGCTTTTCTTACTCTGATCTTTGAAGAATCTCCTTATTTCCCCGCAGTGTTTTTAATAGCCTTTCTCTTTGGAAATGACATATCTTGCCTCTTTAGAACTTCCTAACTGCAGTTGCACTGACTAGCAAAGAAAAAAAGGGTTCCTCTCATATCAGCTACATGGTGTTCTTACTTTTGACCACTACTTGGCTCTGGAGCAAAAAGAATTGGCTGGAGATGTGAATGGAGGAGTCTGTATGAGAAAATATTTTAAACCTTACTTCTTGAAGTCATCATAAGTTCAAAAGATGCGCTGCTTATGATTACATCTCTCCTGTCAAGTTTGCTTTTTTCATCAACCAATCACATAAGAATGTGAAGCTGATCAGTGATCCCAATAAACAGAGGATCCCAATCATTGAGAGTAAAATACCAGTGGGACTCCACTAGATGTGTTTGTCTGTTTGATTTGCATGGTTACACACACTTCTACCAAAATAATGCCTTTAAACTATCTGAAGAAAAATGCATGTGTGTGTGTGTGTGTGTGTGTGTGTGTGTAGAACAATATATCGATACCTATCATTTATAAAATCTTAATCAATGTGTATACAAATTTAATATACATAATATTAATTTCTGAGTTATTCATGCAAATACACACACAAAACATGTAGTTGTTAAGGACTTTCAAAATCCACTGTTACTGCTGATTTAACTAAAACAAAGAAGAATTAGCTAAGCAAAGAGTGATAGAGAATAAAATTTAAACAAAAAACAAAAATCAAAAAATCGACCCAAAACTCTTGTGGTGTAATAAATCTAACTGTAGACAAAAATGCCTGAGTCTTACTTACTGGATTCTTGGTGACCCTGAAAGGTGGAAGGGAAGACCAAGAAAGAATTTCCCAATAGATATACATATGGGCTTTTATATGGGCCTTGTCCACCTCAGCAAAGCTCTTCCCAAAGCGTGCAGTACTTACAAATGTGGTGTTGTAGAATTTGAATGTTCTGTTATTTTTAGAAACCTTGATGTTCTATGAAATACCTAAAAAATGATCTTGTAAATATGCTGGCATACTGTTTTGCAACAAAGATATAGCTTTCGCTTTGTTTTCATCTGGATGCCTTTTGGGAATCTACTGAATCCTTTGTGAGGAACCAGAGTACATACATAGTTAAGCTACACAGACATCCTGATAGACTGAACTGAAGTGCACAGACTTCAGTAGAACTCATGGGTCACAGACCCTCACCTTTTAAGTTACAATATTTTGTTGGTTAGTAGATTTTCTATATTTTCTTGAATTATAAAAGTAATACAGCTTGTGAAAACATAGATATGATTATGTTTGATATTGTTCTGTCATAGAGAATATGTAATTGCCCTGTGACAAATAGAATAGGTATCTAGCATTATGCATAGAAATGGATTATATATTAACGGGTCACCTTGACATAACAGAAGAGAAGAGTATTCAGCTTCCTAAGTAAATGAATCATTATAAGCAGATGCCTATGTAATATTAACTAAGTATTTGGGATAAGCTTCAAATGTGGTCATAAAACACAGTTTTAAATAAACGATGTCTAAGCTTGTTCTGAAGATTTATAAACAAGATCAAAACAAAGAATTACATATTTCTTTGTACATCTAAGTTTACAGTGCAATCAGCACAAGTAATAAACCCTAGCTAATGATTTGAACGAATATGAACTTTAGAAGGTAGGTGGTGTGGGAATTCCTTCTGTACGTGTTGCTTTTATTGCTTAATGAATAAAGCTGTTTTGGCCAGTGGCTTCAAGGAAGAGAGCAAGGCAGGATTTCTGAGCAGATAGAGGAGGAAAGAAGGCAAAGTCAGGCAGAAGACAAGTAGCTGCTACAGGAAGCAGACGCCAAAAACTGGATGTAATTTTACTTGGTAAACCACCGTCATGTGGCAATATACAGATTAATGGAGATGGGTTAGTTTAGATATAAGAGCTAGCTAAAAAAAAAAAAAAAAAAGAAGCTTAAGCTACTGGCCAAACAGTATTGCCAATAATATAGTTTCTGTGTGATTATCTTGAGTCATGGCGGATGGGAAACAAAGTAACATCTTCATCCAGTGGATTGGGAATTAAATAGCACCCTTTTCTGTGTCTTAATAAGATTCTATAGTTTTAATTACTAACAGCCTTACTGACTAAAGTAAATATGGGGAACCTTTCTCTGCTTCTTTTTTTTTTTGTAGGAATACAAATACATAATCAAAACATTTGCAAGTGTCTTATAATAAAAGGTTATTATTGATTTGTATGTCTCCTACATGTTTTTGTTCCCTTTCAAATAAATTGGTAGGCAATTAAATTTGTTTGTTTTGTTTTTATTTTGTTTTTCAAGACAAGGTTTATCATGAAGCCTGGCTATCTTAGAACTTATTCTGTAGATCAGGCCAGCCTTGAACTCACAGTAATCCATCTGACTCTACCTCTCCAGGGCTAAGATTAAAGGCATGTGCCATTACTACCTAGAGGCAATAACTGTTTTGAGACTTTTCCCATTTCTTTTTCTTGCTTACAAGTCTTACCCTTAAAGAGCTCAAATGTCACAATACCGTTCCTCAATCATCAGCCAATGAAATGCTAGCCACTTAATGGCATGAAACGCTGCAATACTCTTAGCAATATTAGTATTGCCATTCATAGGCTTTTATAAGTGAATCACTCCATTTACTAAGTCACTTTAATACATAAATTTGTTCAGTTTTATTATTTACGCAATTAACTTACACTAAGATAAAATCTCTTGATGAAATGTAGCATAGTAATAATAAAGAGTGGTGGAAGGAACCAGCAAGGCAATTCTCTTGTTTATAAATGAAACTTTGGAGGTAGATATTGTGGATTTAGTGAACATATTTCCTTCTCTAGGAAACCTATTTTTTCTCCTGACTTCCTCTCCTCTCCCCTCCCCTCCTCTTCACTCCTATCCTCTTCTGTCCTCCCCTCCCCTTCCCTTCTCTCCCCTCCCCTCCCCTCCCCTCTCCTCTCCTCTCCTCCCGTTCCCTCCCCTCTACCTCTCCTGTCTTCCCCTCCCTTCCCCTCCCCTCCCCTCCTGTCCTCTCCTCTCTTAATATTAGTTGACTAATGGCCTGTTCAGATGGCCTAGCCTAGCTCATTTAGGATAATAGGGCCCAACCTTTGACTTTAAAGGTTTGATAACTGCCGATATCTCCGTGGAGACCTCCAATTGCCGCGCACCGCGCCCCGGTGTCTGCGCTCCGTGGCGCGCTATTACCCAGTTTGCGAGCAGGCAAGGGGCTGGAGGTTAAAATACACAAACACACACAGACAGAGAGACGGAGACACGGGTCATTCTTGAATTCCCCAAGAATGCCCCCTTTATTGTGTTCAGGGGCAGATGATATAGAGATAGTCACGCCCCAGCCAAACCCACCAGAAACCACTCTCCTGCCATCAGGAACTCCTGAAGGTCTCGTGCTCAGAGCAGCTGTAGGCACTCAGATCAGGGGATTACAAGAAATTCAGGATCTGGGGTCTCACTGCTCCCAACAGATAACAGTGGTTCTAATTCCATCATATGAATGCAAGTACTTCTTCATCCTTAGACATTAAAGTTACATTATAATCTCTGTTTCTCATGCTTCACCTAAGGAGATATAATTCAAATTGTAAATAATTTAAAATGAAAAAAAAATTGTGTAAATATTCATTTCTTTTTATCGACATCTATTTGTTATTTAAAAAATATATGTAGCAGTAAGCTTTCAACCACTGAAAACAAGAAAGAAAACTCAAGTCCTTTTCTCTGGAATGAACTAGTATCTCAGCCATTGTATTTTATGTCTGAAATTTCTATCTTAAATTGCATGTCCTTGGGGCAGAGTGTGGCCTTCTATCTTCTTTCTTTCTTTCTTTTAACACAGGCAACTATCCTGCTGCCGTTCTACCAAACAATAAATAATGAAGAGAACTGAAGATTTTGAATGGTGCAGGTTGACAAAAATAGAGCCAGTGTTCTCAGAATTGTTACAGCCGTGTTTTCCAACATGCAGCCTGAGCATCCCTCCACCATCTCCGAATGCCAAGTAGTGATGGAGGATAAAGGATTGAAAACAAAGGCAAGAGAAAGAGCACAGTGCAGCGACATGAAATAGCTCAATACTAACGAAGTTTTTTGAATTCACACACTGATATGAGATGGAAGAAAGCAAAGACCAATCTTAACCATTAATCATCTGCCTATTTTCTTCATTAGCCATGCTTGTAAAATGTCTCCCTGCTTTAGCTCAATACTGAAGAAAAAGCTAATTTACCTGGTTAAATTTTTTTTTGTTTTATCTTCAGATGGGGAAACTAAACCTAGGGTGAGTTCATGAACTTTTCATGGAGCAATAATGTTAGGTTATCAGCTTATGATGAGCAATGCCTTATTTTGGTTTACATTTTCAGAGGTTTTAACCATGCTCTGTTAGCTTATTACTTTGATCACTGAGAAGAGGCAGCACTTGAATGGGAATCAGAGATGGAGCATGGGCTGATTAGTTCACATTGCGTGAGAGAATGAAATGGGTGACTAGAAAGAGTTTGTATCTCAATAACCCATCAACATTGTGTGCTCTCTTACCAAATTTCCCCCTGCTAAATATGTCCTAGGATGGTTCGATGATCTCTTAATAGTCCCACAGGTTGCAAACTAATCTTCAAGTGTTATGAGTCTTTGGGGAACACATGTCTATATGAAAGTATAGAAGAAGACGATATTTTAAAATGTGTTTGAACCTAGTTGAGTACATGTTATACCACAAGGACATATGCTCAGCTATGTTCTTAGCAGCATTATTTGTAATATCCAGAATGTGGAAACAGCCTAGATAACACTCAATTGAAGAATGCATAATGAAAATGTAAAATGATTACACAATTGAGTACTACTTAGTAGTAAAAAATAAAGACATCTTGAAATTGTCAGGCAAATGGATGAATCTAGAAAAAAAAACATATTGAGTGAGGTAACCCAGACCCAGAAGGACAAGTATAATACATACTCACTCATAAGTGACTCTTAGACATAAAGCAAAGAAAAACCAGCCTACAATTCACAACCTCAGAGAACCTAGAGAACAAAGAGGACTCCAAGAGAGACATACATGGCTCTAATCTGCATGGGAAGTAGAAGAAGACAAGATCTCCTGAGTAAATTGGGAGTGTGGTGGTCACGGGAGTGGATAGAAAACGAGAGGGGAGGAAGGGATGGGAGTGGAGAAAAACACATGATGCAATAAAAACAACAAGAAAACGTTTAAGAAAATGATTTGTTTTAAAATGACTTTTGTGGAGGGGGAACATTGCTAAGGGTAGAGTACAAAAGGATTTGTATATTGTTGGAGTTTAGAACCAAGACCTTCGTTGATCCAGTCAGTGACCTCATTCTGGGCAATAGCAATTTTCTGCCATCTAGCGGATAATTCAGAGAATAAACAGTGACTTTACTGAATTTCCCCCTCCGCTGGAAGAAAAAGAATCATACGAGTAAAACAATTTCCCCACTAACTGAAATTCAAACAAACTTTTCCGATAAAAATAAAATGTAAAAAAATATTGTTTTAAAAATTTTATTCTATTTTATGTTTTCTATTTGGCTTCTGTTGTAAATAGTGCAGAATGTGAATGGATATCACTATGTTAGTTATTACCTGGGAACAAGAATATTGGCTTTGAAAATACATGCACTTTGGTTGGGGGCATGGCTTAGTAAGAAGACTTGTTGTCCAATGTAATTTCAGAGTTTAGCTCTGCAACATTTACTATAAGAACTTATGTGTTCTTATATGTCTGCAGCCTGTCAGTATCGTGCAGCTGGGGAAAGGAAGCACATGACATTTCAGGACGATTGCTGCAGGCTTCTCTAGCCACTTTAGTTGAAACCAATTAGCTCTAGGTTCAGTGAGAGACTTCCCAAAGGGACAAGCAGGAAATGGTAGAGTAGGATATGTGACGTCATATATCCTCCTCTAACCTCCATACACACGCATGCAGGCAGACATGCACTGGTACATATACATGAACATACTACACACATTCACACCTACAGACATAGCCACATATCTGAACAAAAATTAAGGTTACCTACACTTACTAAATATTATGGCATAATTGTTCTATCCTATAGCATAAGGTGTGAACTAAATTAAAAACTGTCAAGAAGGACAGAATTTGGAGAAAACTACTTGAAGGTGAAAATATAGTTTACCTATAATTTTACCAGATAACAGACAATGAATTCCAAATAGAGTAATAATGTAGGCTCTTCCCTTATAAGATAGTGCAGATAAAATATGGGAAATCTGGATTCACGAAATGACATCCGTGAAGACGTACACAGAGAGAAGCTTGTTTGAACCCACAGGGATAACATCATCTATAAGCAAACAATGCCCTAGGCTACCAGAAGCTGGGAACGAGAGATGAAACTGACTGTTCTGCATAGCCTAGAGAAAGAAGCAAGCCTGAAGACACTTACATTGCTGATGCCTATCTCAAGAAGCATGGAAACATCAAATTCTGCTGTTTAAGCTGGCTACAGTTAGTGCTTTGGTAGAGCAGAAGTAGGAAGCCAGCACACTATTGATTGTCAACCTGAATTATTAAAATTGATACATGGGCTAAGTATCTCAATATTGATATCAATTAATGGGATGCAAAATTTTATATTTAATTATTTAATTATCTAACAATTGCAAAATAGCGTTTAACTTCTCTGAATATTATCTCACTATAAAATTAAAGGAATAATTTTATTTCCATCAATATAATTTAAGACTTATAACAAGGCATAACATTTTGAGATAATATGTTCATTTTATTTTTATTTTATATAATCACATAAAATAAAGCATAACCATTTTTATTAATATAAAAATTATTTACGATTATCTTATAAATTATCACTAAATAGATTTCTCCATACACAATTCTAGTATGTAATATAAGAAATATAATGCTATAATTGTTTCAAAATTTATATAGCAATTTTTATATGACTTATAAATCTTAAATTATAATATGCTAATTCCCTTAAATAATATAGTTCAATAAGTTATCCATTATTATCACGGCATTTTTATTTAGTTTTAAAAACACATTCTGTTGAACTTCTGTGCCAACTCAAAATAGGTACTTATTTACACTCACAGTTTCCACTGACAATATAGGAATGCTAAAGTAATTTCCACTTTACGTCTTGAGAAAGAAAATTACTGTGGCAATAAACCACTAGTAGATCTCTGAGGTATCAAAAATAACCACAGAAACTTTGACATTAACTCTGCTATTTAATAAACTTCAACAGCAAAGAAAAATTTCTAAGATGTATATATATATGTATATATGAAAAGTTAATGTAAGCACTTGTCACCAAATGTTGGAGATATCTAAGGAATATAATTATCTTCAAGAATTAGAACAGAGAGATCAGTATTTACCTCATCTACTTCACCACAAATGTTGATGTTTGAGTTCAATTTAATTAGCCAGTAGAACAAATATTTGTCTCTAATATAATTCAGTTTTATTTCATTAGTATTCATTTGATATCTCTAAGACACTCTAAACATTACATTAAAAACTCAAACAAATTTCCTATTATGAAGACATAAAAACTTAGATTGAGTTTAGATTTGAAATGTAAATTTATGCTTCCAAAGGAGTAAGCCTAAGTAACATTAAACGTTATTATGCTTTCTAACAACTTCTCCAAGATTATTTAGTTTTATGTCAGCCTTGATAATCCCAACTTAACTCTTTCCTGATTTATATATATATCATTAGTATTACATTCTTCTTTTGCAAGTTTTTGTAGCATTATCCCAGTAAAATACCTAGTGACCTATGAGAATGTGAAAGTTAAACTGCTTCTTCAGCATCTTTATCTTCAAAATGGGAAAATATTTTAAGAAAGCAAGTGGTACTTTTGTTTTTTGTAGGCTGTGTCTTTCCACAAACTAAAGAGTGAAATTCAATAAACACGGATGACAAAGAACTGTGTTTTTTAGAAGACTCAGAGATGTCTCATGATTTCTGGTTTGATTTTTGTCCATAAAACAGGTTGCTCTGAAATTGTAGAAATCACTATCATGCAATTTCAAATAATATTTTCAATAAAAAATAGTGAATGCAAATATATCTCTCAAACTGATAAATTAAGAAGACTGTTGAAGGAATTGCAAGGGTGAATCTTTTGTGACTTATCTTGCATTCCTTTAATTCTACTTTTTTTTCTGCTTTTCAGGGACTCTTTATTTTAAAACAATCTTTTCTTATTGTACATACGAATCCAGGTTCCTACTCTCTTCCCTCCTCCTGCTCTACCACCTAACCCCGCCCCCCATCCATTGCTCAGTGAGATTAAGGCTTCCCTTGGGGACTAAACAAAGTCTGGCAGAACCAAGTCCTCCCCCCATATCTAGGCTGAACAAGGTATCCCTCCAAAGAGAATGGGATTGGCTTCAAAAAGTCAGTTCAAACACTAGGATTAAGCCATGGTCCCATTGCCTGTGGCCCCACATACTACCTCAGCCACATACAGCTGACACCCACATTTAGAAGACCTAGTTTGGTCCTATACAGGTTGCCGTGCTGATAAACTAGAGTCAGTGAGCTCCTACGAGCTCAGATCAGGTGATTCTCTGGGTATCGCCATCATGGTCTTGACCTCTTTCCTCAAAATATCGCTAATCCCTCTCTTAGACTAAATTCTAGGAGCTCAGCCCAGTGCTTAGCTGTGGATCTCTGCATCTCATTCCATCAGTTGATGGATGAAGGTCCTATGATGACATTTAAGGTAATCATCAATCTAATTTCAGGGGAAGGTAAGTTCCAATAACCTCTCAACTATTGTTTAGGGTCTTAACTGGGGCCATCATTGTGAATTCCTGGAAATTTCCCTATTTTATGTGTATGGGTATTTTATTTGAAAGTAGGCCTGAGCTTTACATACATGTATCACAGACAGTGTTCAATTCTTGGAAAGTAGAGTGGCTACACAGGCTCAGTTTTGACGTTGGTCTCTGTTCATGACCAAGATAGTCCCAAGAAAAAGCTTTGCTTCCTCAATTTAGATAAGTAATATCCTGAAGGAATCAATTACTTAAATGAAATTTGCCTTGAGTTCCTTTTCACTGACGTAGAAATCATGCTGAGTGAGTAGGCAGAATTAAATCCTCTATCACGGTTTCAAAGTGACCAAATATTTTAATTTCTCATCTTTCTTCAGAATGGTAAGAACTGGATTTGGACATGCCTATAATTCATTATAGCTTTGGCAACAAAATCGTCTCATTCTTCTGCAGAATACTTTCATTTATATGGAGCTAGATACTTAATTTATTTGATTTATATTTCATAATAAACACCCCACCTAAAATGTTAGCCCATATTTTCACACTATATTAAGAAATTTAAACATAGTTGAGTCATCCCAATTATTCCCTAATGCTTTCCACACACACCCTTCTTAGGAAAACTTAGAAGTACATCTAGACAATTTTAAGCTTTAGAAATAAGTACTCGGTTTTAGGTCCAAATTTTTCAATGGGCAGATATCTCTCTGTAAATACTGTTTACATCATACATTTTGTCTCAATATTTATATCATGAAAATTCACTGTTTTACCATCTGTCACCTCATGATGGTGTGCATGGCACCCAAGATGACCTACCACAGCACTTTTGAAGAATAATGGAAATCAATTTACTTTGTATTTCAGTATGAGTCATTGAACATTTTATCTACTGTAGAAGAATTAAAATTACTGTTGTTCAATGGCAATCCACTATATGATCTCAAAATGAAATTTCTTTAAAACGTCTAAACCGTATGTAGGTATGCATGTATATAGTATGTGAGTATGAATATATGTATGTTGTATTTACTTTTACTTAAAGACAGTGAGGCAAATTACGGCATGTATGTGGATATCAGGGAACAGCTTGTAGAACTCAGCTCCCTCTTTCTATAAAGTAAGATTCAAGAATCAAATTCACATAGACAGTAGGGATTTTTAGCAGGCACCTTTAGCCACTCATCCCATAGACTGAGATTCTGTTCAAAAGGATGAATCTTATGGTTTGTTTTTAATCAGAAACTATGAGTTGCTTAAAGCACTACACATATTTCAAAAGCAAGTTAACCATGCTTGTTAAACAATCATGCTCATAATTCTTAAGTAATGAAATTTATCCTTAAAATATTGAAGTTTACGAAAAGGTTATACATGTGTCTAGGAACGCATGAGGCATACGTGGTTAAGGGAGAATCTGCACAGCATTCTGTTGTTCCACATGCCATTTTGCTCTTGAATATAAGTAGCTGGCTCTCATTCTGTAACTGATTACCACACTTGTTTTGTTCTTAGAACATTTCTTTCTAAGCGGTAGAGGCATAAAGCTACCTTCAATTTTCAGAAGTCCTACTCTCTATAAAATTGTCTTTGCAGCTAGTAAACATGAAGAAACTTCTATGATTATTCTTCTTTACCCTATAAGGTCTTTAACATCTACTTATATGTCAATATTCATTCATTTTCAAATTCCTGAATGTCTGTACGTGGATTAAAAGGTTTTATAGATCAAACTCATGAAGCTATACATAGTGACACAGGAATGTCTTAACGTTACAATGGATTATCTATGGTTAAAAAAATCACTAAAGGGTAGCAACTATCAGGATACCTCTCATCTTAACTTCTCTATAAAGCAATTTTTTAAAAAGAAGCCTAAACACAATGCCCATACTGCAATTTTAAGACAGTAGAATTCATGTAAATGTGATCTAATCAATGGGAAATTCATTTGAAGTACACTGAAATGAAAAAAAATGAATGCCTTTGCTAACTTATAAAAATCGACCTGTCAATAAACAGGTTGTTTTTTTCAGTATGTAAGGAAGAACTCTACTATCTTCAATATAAGATAATAAGTTACTCTTAAAAGTATACATACATGTTAAGAATGTCTAAAATAGGTATTCATCTAGTTAAGTGCAGAAATTCAGATTATTTAATATTTCACTTTAATGATGTTTTACTTCCTATTAGTTATTTGTGTGTACATGCAATGAACCTTTTTGTTCATATTACTAAGATAAACTAAACTCATAAAACACAACTCTAGCAACTCAAAATAGATTTAAAAAATTGAAGTTTCCTATCAAGAATGAAGACACATCTCTCCTGTTTACAAACACAGAAAGACCTTGGCCTAGTTTCAAACAGTGAGTAACTGGATGCATATTCAAATTGGAATTTAAATATCTGAGGAGGTTTGATTCCCATTTAGCTCACCTACCATGAACACTCAGACATAGGACGACACATATGTTAAAAATTCACTGTGTAGCTCATTGTTATCTCCTAGTATTTTCTCAATTGTAAATTCTAAGCTCTATTCATAATCTGAAAACCAACTTTATCCTAACCATTTTTAGATACAATCAATGCATATTTCCAGGAACTGTGCAAATGTATGATATTGTCTGTTACACCATGACACAATTACCTAATTACTATGGCAACCAGGTGAAATCGCACACTTGAAAAGTTTGGCCCCAGGTGAATTTAGACCAATGCAATGATATATGATATATTCATAGGCATATACATATGCAAACAGAAGCAAAGGATGGAATAACGGGCTTTAGAAAGCTTTTAGGCTGAAGACTACCATATTCTGTGAACTCAATATCACCTTCTCATGTGTGTTTAATTCTTTTGTTCAAAGTTATTATTGCATTTCCCTGAAAGACGAATAGGAGAAAAGATTTGCAATAGAATTAAAGTATCTGATATTTTCATTTTTGTATGAATACAGCAATGTTAATGTTACAGTAATTTAATTTGAAAACCAAATCCCTAGCAGATTATTTAAATATATTATCTTAGAATATAAAGATGTAATTACTTTCAGTGATATAATACCCATAGATTTCTTTCCAGTGCTGAAAAGAACAATTTCTATAATTTTTATGTGTAAATGCTTTTGGAAATTAGCTCACCTGATACATGGCAATGTCTTGAATGCATCTAATTAAAGGATCTTTCGAAAATTCTGCTTAACTAAAGGCAGATGATTCATGGAATAAAACATCAAATTAAATTGCCTTTTTTTTTTTTTTTACATCTTTATACTACAACAGAATCCTGTTAGCCTAGCTATGGTTTACACTTTTCCCCTTGCCATTTCTCTGTGTATGATACAGTCTACACATTTCTGAGAGGCAAACATTACTTGGTAAATATTTAGGATGATCAACTCTGTACAGAGACCTTTTCAGCATTTGCAACATGCTGTCCTCAATGACCACTTCAGTTCTATCGGCATCGTCTTGACAGAAAGCAACAAAAGTCGTCCTAGATATATAGATGCTGATTCAGTGTTTTCTTGCTTTGTAATTAATGACCATTCTATTTATTGGTAATTTAGAAAGTTTCTTTTCACTGAGGGGAGACAGAGATTAATGAGATCTTGCCAGTTGAGAATGAAATCAATCCATCAACTAATTTTGCTGCCTGTTATATGAACAGCACAGTTAATATCTAGATGACCCTGAATGGTTTTAGGTGGTTAGCATGTACATTTATTTTTAGAGTTTGCTTTTAGAGTTATTTATGTATTTGAATGTTTGTGTGTCTATAAGAGTTTATTTGTACTTCATGGGTTCCATTAGCCTCAGAGGCTAAAACGTGTGTCGGTTGCCTGGAAATGGAGGTACAGGCAGTTGTGAGCTTTCCCCCATGGGGGTTGAAAACTAATCCTGGGTGGTATAGAAGGGCAGTATGCACTCTGATCTGATAACTCATCTCTCAGCCCTGCTTTCTTATCAGAATTATTATTAAGTGCACCAAATGTATTTCTTTTTTAGAAAAATAAAATCAGTTTTTGCAAAAGTTATTTATTTCACAATAGATTTTTGGATAGCCCTGAATATATTCTATATCCTTGCCTTCTTCCATTGGTTACTGTTATAAAATAGTATGAAACTCTTAATTAAAATTCCTTGTTTTGATTAATGGCATTTCATAATTCCTCCAACTTTCTAAATGAACTGAAGGGCTATTCTTAAATAGGAATAAAACACAATACATAGGAACAAAATTAACTTCCCAAAGTACAAAAACAAAAGAAAATTAAAAGTCACACAATCCAAGAAAATATGTTGAGATTAAGCATATCCGTTTAAATACTCTATCACTCATTATCATTCACTAGGAACGAGAAAAGAGCAAAATTAGAAAACAAAACATATATTTACAGTAAAATTTCCTTCACGTTACAGTAAAAATTTCATGAGAATTGTTTAGTTTTTATTTACTACATTTGCTTTAATAAAGTATTTATAGTTCAGACGAAACATTTCATCACTTATGTGTCTTCTTTTTCTTTTAGTAAAATGGTTGAAAATGTTTAATACTTTTGAACCATTACTTTAGAAATATGTGTTCCAAAGATACTGTGAATATAGCTCATGATGTGCCCTCAGTTCTCGTTACAAGCAGAAATGAAGGCACTCTTAGGCTGTTGAAAACACAAGTCTACAGCTCTCGACAACACAGAGGATTATATTCAGTTTTATCCATTCTGCTTCAATTCATCACCAAAGGCTGGATTTGCATCAGAAATGTAAAGCAAATGTCCCAAGCTGCTGAATCCAAACTGTCCCACACACTCTGCATAAACATGTTATGAATGTCACCTATCACGGTATTTGATTAAATAATTTAGTGCTTTATTTTGAGCTCTCAAATTTCTAGATAGCACACGTCAAGCACAAAGTCAAAGCTTTGATTTTCATTCTCAGCAGGATTATACTTTGGGGAAATTATTTGTTTAGAACAACGTAAATGATTCTTCTAACAATGGGAAATTAACTTGATCTAATTCGGGTTTTTATTCATACAACTGTAATAGGGTGAGTCATTCTGTCTTATAATAACATTGTGTTATTTTCTTCGACAAATTCTTCAAAATGCCACTGATGACGTACGGAATCTTTGTTTACCTACATCTGACCTGCTTTGGAGTCTCAGGTCAACTTTGCCATGTGGAACCCTCAGCTCCATTGAATTCCATGTGTTTTGTGAACAGGTTACACTACCATTGAGTAAGGATTTTGTCTTGCTATTCTTTGCAGAACTCTTTTTCCTCAGTTTTGCCAATTTGTCTTCTGTTTCCTTTCAAGCCTCCTTACATTTAACCTTCAATCTGCTGTCTTCATAGAATCCTATTTCTTCTAACATCAGCTCTGCTACTGCTAGGTAAATATTCCATGTACCTTTATTTCACAATAAACATACTTTACTGTATATTAAAAGAACCCTGAAAAGTATGTGATAGGTACTTTATGAATATCTGTGAAGTTACACTGAAGATAATTCTAAATATTGATAGTTTTAGTATGTGTACCAATATATTTATATAGAAATGGATATGTACCTATAAACGTATGGATGTATATTCACAAAATTCTTTTTTTTACTTTGTTTCATTTTTAGTTGCTATGATCCTTCTGTCAATGATCATTAATCTCTTGATAATTACAGGATCTGAAGGCAAGCTGTCTATGATTCAAAGCCCCAAAGCCCCTTTTTTAGTATTTCTAGGTTGGTTTATTTTTTTTTCCTTATTGTTTCACTGACGAATCTTAGTGGATATTTTTTTTTCCTAATCATTCCTACCAAATAAAATTATACAAGAATACAAATATGGCATTGCCACTTATGTATTATGCCTTTGGGGGACCATCACTATACAATATTGAAGATTTTTGTGTTCTCACTAATAAATATTGATCCCTTACGACAATACAGCCTGTTAAGGATGCTTGATGTCTGTCTGTCTATATCTTTATCTACATTTTATCTGAATTCTCTGTTTAACCATACTTATCATCTACAACCTATAGACAAATAGAAGAGAGGAGACAGAGACAGAAGAAGAGAGAAAGAGAGAGGCCGACAGAGAGAAACATAGAATGCCCAACTGAGCTCTTGCCAATGTATTGTTTCAGCTTTTCTTTGCATATTTCCCTCTTCATACTTTGATCTCAAGAGTTTGAATTTGTCCAAGCAAGGGCTTTGTACAATAAGATCATACTCCATTCTTATTGTTGTGTTGTCTCCTGGCAATTCTGCACATTATAGAGAGTTAACAAAACATTAATTTGTATGGAAATATTAAAGTCAGAATGTATTGTAATTTTAGATTTTCATATTGTACATTTACCATAGTCATAATTTTATTCATGTTTGTTTCCAAATGAAATGTTTTATGCGTTCCCAACTGGAATTAATTTTCTTTATCTAATTACTTTCAAAGCTGATTCAGAGTTGAAGCTTTGAAAGCAATTGGTGGCACTGGGATCTGTTTGGTTTCCGGGCAGTTTGAAAAATAACTGAATGGTCACACATCTCAGATGCAGGGGAAATCCTGGTCTTCCATGAACAGCTGCAGAGAGAATGGCATTGCCTCCCTATTTCTTGTTCTCGCTTTTATTAGTCCACAGAGTGGTTAGAAACAAATGGTAAAGGTTTGCCAGGAACATTTTATAGTGCCTCTAGGGAGCACAGCCTTGTTAAATCTCCGTGCAGTGGCAGTTGTCATTTCAATTCATTGTTCCAGCCTGTTATGACACAGAAGGTGGGTGGCTTCTAGAGCCACAATCAAGGATGCTTCAATGGTGATGACTAGCCTAAAAGACATTTCCCTTTTGTGTTTCCTCTTTAGTATTTTACTCCCCTTTCACCTGGCGGGCACTTACAAACGCTCTTCCTCACACCAGTTTAGCCTAGATGCGCTGTCAATTTACATGGCTTAGCTGACAAGCCATGCTTGTCAACATCCATTAGTTGTTGCCCTCAACGGAGCTATCTAATACCACATTGGCTTTAAAAACAAACAGGCATTAGTTACAGAAAAAAAAAATGGAGAGAAATTTCCAAATGTTCCCACGGTCTGTCCTCTACACTAAGCACACACCACAGGGACCACACTATCTCATTTTGTTCCTGTGTCAGCTGTCTGCTCCGGTCCAGTGCAAGCTCTGAGCCTTATCCGGAGAGTAACAGCTGCCACTCACAATGTTGGCAGACACAGAGTTTCACATTTACTTCATTTATGCTCACCCCAACCATGTCATATAGGTGTCCCCATTTGGCTTTTACAGATAGGGAAACAGGTTTAGAAGGGAAAGGTTCCTAAGTAAGAATAAAAAGCAGGAATCTATTTTGAGTACTCTGAGAGTAAATACAGAATCTTAAACATAAACTACATCTCCTTTTTCAGTATGACATTGCTAAACCTAATATATTTGTCTCTTGTAATCTATACAAATTTTGGCCATCTACCAAATATAAGTCAAATATAGCCTTTTATTTTCTAGCGCTAAATCATTTATAAATGAATGTATTTTCTAGTTACATTTTAGGTATAAAACCCATATAATGCATTTATAAATTCATGAGTTAACATAATAAGCATGTGCATGGCTATTCACTTTTTAATGTTTTTGTGCCTTGTTAACTCTAAATGCATTAAAGAATTATGTAAGGAAACACTGTTTACCAGCTATCATTAATTCTTTGTAGAAAACATAGTATCATGTATTCCTTACAGTTTGAAATAATACAATAGTATAAAGTTATTTTGTTTAATAACAATCAAGAGCTGATTGAAATTATCAAAATCTCTGAAAAAGAGAGATATTTTGTAACCTATTCCTGGGCTTTCACAATCAGACATTTATGAGTATGAGATTTAATATAATAATATGTTTAACCTGAACAAATTCACTTTTGAATCATTATGACAGAAAATAGGGTGTAGGTTTTTTACTAGAAGCAAGCATGACCTTACTAAAAGGCAAATTTCAAAAAAAAAAAAAAAAAACAGGAGTAAGGATCCCATTCTATGTCTCAATGTCCATTTTGTGTGGAGACAATCCTTTTTAAACTCACACTATTAATTAAGGGTATATAAAAAAATCACTCTGAATGTCATAGCTGGAGAATATCAGTTTAATTAGTTCTACCTTTAAGAATTTAATGCATATTCTACTTATTAGACGATAATGGTCAGATTTAAATGTGTAATTCACACTTAATTCTGTTAAGCTTTCTGTTGTCTTCTCAGTGAGTAGCTCAAATTAATCAACATGAGATTACTGGTTAATATAATATTTTACTGACATGTTATTGTTAATTCAGTATTATATCTTGGTATACAATGAGGTTAAGCGAGACAGGCAAATGATTCACTCAACAAAATGTGCGCAATAATTACCAATTCATTGACTACAATGGATAACAACTAACCCCTGGAAATATCCATTGCCTTTTAAAAGAGTAGATAAGGTAGGTATATGATTTGTTAGTAAGTACTAGTCTTGTGCAACGAATCATTGTACAAGAGGTTGCAAAAGAATTGCAAAGGTTGGAAATCAGGGAATATATACATTGAGACTGTTCATCCTGGGAATGTAAACCACTATTCCTATAAAGTCTCATGAGCACGTCTGCCTAGACATAAACAGAAAAATAATAATATCAATAGACATAGCAATGCAGAATTACAGGTAATTAAGGAACACCGACAGCAGAGAAAAGAGTTTTCCCCAGGAAAGAACACATCATTGGTTAGCCAATAAAAAATGATCCACACTGAAAATATATACATACAAGTACCATGAGACAGAGCAGGTTGCATTAATATGCTTAGTAATATATTCATACAGTACATATAATATGTAATACTTAGTCATATAAATACAAAGAATATATATATACTATATATATGAATATATAATTAAGAAAATAAAATCTGAATTGGAAACAGAACGAGGAAGTACATAGGAAGATTTGAATGGAGGTAGAGGATGTTGGAAACCATGTAATTATATTATAAAGCAAGAAGCCACCTAAAAATTTTTAAAATATTTTATTCCTATGAAGCCCCCATTCTTTCATTTTAATATAATACTGGCAGTCAGGACACAGAACCAGCAAAATGAACATCACATGGTTTAGAGAGAACTCTCAGCAATACAGATTGTGGAATCTTTAATTGTGGCTTCCATGCTTAAATGTGAGAAGGAGGTTGAACATAGAGAAATGGAAATTTTATAAATGAGTACTCAGAAGAAAATGACTGGGTCTTAACTTTGCACAGAAAAGGATATGGCAATTTCTCACATACAGAAGCATCATCTACAGTTGGCAAAACTGCAAAGTAAATGACAGATGACCTGTGAAGCATCGGGTGACCGAGTGCAGCGCTGTCATGATTTTATGGGGATCCAGAAGATCCAGCAAGCAATGTGGACAAACATGAAGGCTTTACAAGATCTAAGTTCAGCAATGCTAGGAAAGGTTTGCACAGTAATGCCCAATAGTCACTCTTAGAGCATTTGAATTATATCTTATTATTCATCCTCTAATATTTGAAAATATTGTACTTAGCATATACCATTTCATTAAATATAATCGATGTTTATAGTTTCAAAAGTATTCTGGTTTATTTCATTGTATAAGTTTTGCTACTGCATTTTCCTATTTTGTATCAAAGTATTTTTTCCAGATTCTAAAAAAAAAAAAAAACCTGTAGTTAAATCCACCAGCAGCTGCTGATGTTTGATTTGTACATTCTTCATACTCCACCATCTTTCCTCTTAGAGAGAGCTCAACATATGAACATATTTTGCTCTTTTATCTTTTTCTTTTTATATACTTTTTTTAAAATTTTCATTTTATATTCACCCACAATTTTCCCAGCCACACCTCCTCCCTCCTCCTGCCTCCCTCTCCCTCACCGCCACCCCAGCAATCCCTATCTACTCCTCCCAATGGGTAAGGGCTCCTATGGGGAATCAACAAAGCCTTGCCCATCAAGTTGAGGAAGGCACAAGTCACCCTTCCCCCAACCCTGCATTAAGGCTGAACATGACATTGCATCATAGGGAATGGGCTGTGACAAGTTAGCTCATAAACCAGGGATAGATCCTGGTTCTACTGCCAGTGGCCCCTCACATATACCAAGCTACCCAACTGTCTCCTACATGCGGAGGGCCTAGTTCAATCTCTTAGAGGCTCCACAGCTGTTGGTCTAGAGTTTGTTATAGCACTTACATATTTTCGAAGTATTTTGTCAGATATTACCTATTTTAGATTTCCAATAACAGCAAATTCACTATAACGTAGGTTTTGTCTCATGCTGGCAATGTGCTAGTCTGCCAATATATTATTTACATGTAAAATATATTACATGTGGGAAATTATGTGATTATTTTAATTTAAAATGCATTTCCATTGAAAACCATTAGGCTTGCTAAAGACAGATTTTTCCATTACAGTAATTATTCTATGGAATAAACTATTTTAAGAGTATATAAACTCTGTGTGTGTGTGTGTGTGTGTGTGCGTGTGTGTGTGTGTGTGTGCAGGTTTCTAAAGTGGTGTTACCATGATTAAATCTGCTTGTTTTTTTTCCAATTTTCATATTTAATTTATAATCAATTTATATCCTAACTCTATCTTCTCAAGAAACTTAGTACCCTTAAGAATTTTATAAATAAATAAATGGAGAGATAAATAAATAGATAAATAAATAAGAAGCCTTATACAGCCCTCTAGTGTTCCAAATGCAGAGACCTCCAAGTACAAATACATTCATGTGTGGCTGAGCTGATGTCACCTTCCCACCCCCATCTCCTTCAGTCTGGCGTCACTGCTGATAGTACTGCTGTTAGGATAACGTATTATCTAAACAACTAAGACTGCAATGTTGGCCGTGGGAACCGAACTGTTCTTACATCACCAGAGAAAGAGCACTGAAAACACGAGAGAGAGCTTAGAAACTGCCTTCATGGGAGCAAATGCAAATCAAACCTTTTCAGGAAAATCAGGGAAAGATTAATTTTCTGTGTACTTTCCTAAACAACTGATGAAAAATTTACCCTGCTTCATTGCTGGCCTTTCCTTTCTGCCCCTCTCTCTAAGAATTTCCATTGACAAAGCCTAAAGCTATTTTTTTCAGAAATCATATAAAACCTGACATTGCTAAAAAAAAATTAACTTAAAAAAGATGACTTCAGGTGATGCTTTTTGAATTAAATTTTAATAGACAACAGCAGGCTGAGAGCACAGGCCTTGTGACCTCATCACTGAGGAAGATTCATGACCATCCATCGTCTGCAGATGGAGCTGTTGACAAAACAGTGCCATCTAGTTGAGAAAAAGCAGGACACAGATTGGAATTTCATTGAATTTATCCTCTTTTCTTTGTTTATCCCCATCTTTTCTTCTCCTTTTATATACTAAAGTAAAGATCATGACTTAAGACATACTCTAAGTATTATCTTTTTAACCAAAACAAACCCATCCTTTCAAAATTAAAGATGGCTAAAGAGTTTGATGAGGTTTATTTGATTACAGAATTTGAGCACATCAAACCCACGTAAGCAAAAATGAAGGTATCTGCCAATGAAAGCATCTTGCACATTGATAGCACATAAACTTACAGAATAGCGTGATTTTGGAAACGAGGAGAAAATTATGTGACAAAGCGCACAGGCCTTGAGAGTTTTCAGAGCTGAAGAGGGGTTAGTGGTCATTCATTATTTCATGAAACACAATTGTAAATTGTGTAACAGGTTGCTTGTGCTTCTTGGGAAAAAAGAGTCTTCACAGTCACCTGTAGTGTGCAAGCAGCTGACAAGTAAGTTCCAGAATGAGCATGCCACAGCTTAGAAGCAGAGAAGGACACAGAAACAAGAGGAAAGATGCCAGGTGTAAGGGTTGCTGGCTTGCCAGGAGAGGTGCTTTTAAAAGTCACTTTAGTTGAAGTTTTAAGGTCACCCAAGGGAAATTTCATTTGTTTTTTTCCAAAAGTGGAAACTGAGTTGTCAAAATATTGCCGCTGATACATGTCAAGATGAGGGTCAGAAATGAGTTTTACTGGTTCTATCCTTCAAATTCTTTCTACAAAAACAACAACAAAAAAATGAATTTCTAGGTGAAGTATGTCGGGTGCCTCCTGTTTAGAATAAATTTAAAGAGTCTCATGGGAAATTCCAACTTGATCTGAGGATACCAGCCTGACCACAGGCCTCAACTAAGATTTGTTTTTTTTTTTTTTTAGCTTTTTTGTAAGTCTCAGGGTGTTGGTCTTCTACATAGTATAAGCTTACATTTTCTATTACTTTCTTAAATTTCAATAACATATTCTACCTAAATGTCAATGATTTTCAAGCAGTGTATACTTTTACTGAGATAGGCAAAACAAGGGAATAGTGGATCCTTGTTACTATGGATTGCCTGATCTTCACTAATGAAAACACACAGCCAAGGCCATTGTGAAAATATTACTCCTCTCCTAGTTTGTTAGTCTAAGGTTAGCACAAGAATTATAAATAGAAAAATACTTTTCTTTCCCTGATTATTTCAGCCTGTTATGTGATAAACAATGACATAAGATTCAGCAGATATTTCTGCATCTGAAAATTACTATAATATCACTCTTGATGTCTCAGAAGAAAAATAAACTTAATCACTATAATCATCATTGGGAAAATAAACCCACATATTTTATACTCACAGAAATTAGGACTCTTTCAAAGAAAACATGAACAAGGCAAATAAAACATGTAATACATACAAAAGCTGTGCTGAATTACTTAAAATACTAAATATAAAATAATGGCACAATTTCAAGTTCCATAATATAATTATATGGTTTGAAATCATGATAAGAACCTTTTCTCTCACCCCCAAATGATACTTATTTACCTTCACTTCTGTGAAAATACGGAACCTTTCAAAAAATAAAAAAGTGGCCTTCCACTAAACTGGGAAAGATGTGGTATCGCTCAGTAACTTCTGATAATAAGTCACATGGGAAATAAAGTTTATAATAATTATACTACTTCATATAAAGCATGGCTAAGGTAAATCTGAACCATGAAGTACTGAATAAGTCTATCACAATTTCCACATTAGCGTTAAATTTGTACTAAGTAAAGTGGATAACGCTTGGTGTTGAAGACCAGTTCTTTGTTAACTATGATACTCAAAATATATCCAGAAATGAAGTAACATAATCCTTTCTGCTCCATAGCTACCAAAGAATGTGGAAATAGAAAGGAAAAGGATACTCTGAAGTCATATTTCCTTTAGGAAATATCTTTGTCAATAATTCTAAAAGGATGAACGTGGTTGTGAGAAAAAATTAAGAAAAACTCACACTAAGAAATTTCTATTCATTTAGTTGATTTCCGTTTGTCTGCCCCATAGTCATATATAAAATATTTGACACAAATACACTTAACTATCACGTAAGGATACCTAAATATTGCTGATATTTTAATCACATTTAGAATATCCTCTATTTCATAAACTATGACAAACATGATAATACATGATAAACTAAAAAGTGTATTTCTTCTTGTCTAGAAGCATGAGACACTGGCCTAGCACAGCCAAGATCACCACACTGTCGTGCACAAAGTGTATTGTGGATACTGAAAAGAATAAGACTGCTTAAACATAAACTCCCAGACAAGCTTGGGTACTCCGTTTTAACAATGCTGGTACCCAAATGCTTAATATGAAACTTAAAAAAACTCCTATCTCGGAGAGACTTAAGCCTTAGAAGGTATTGGGGCAGTATATTAGCCATGGTCTATTATCCAAAAATTTAGAGAAATAAGTCCTAATTCATGTTTTAATATATATCACATTGTCTTGATGGGATATTCCTTACTCTTTAATGCAAGGATTTCTTCTTGTGGAATCAGAATAGGAACATTTTCTGTTTATATCTTACAGTGATACTAGGATGTAAATTCTATAACCTTTGGGTGGCTTGAGACTGTCAATTTCATTCACATATTTACAGATATTAAATCATTTCTTATATTTTCCAATTTTTTTGATAAAGTTTTATATTGCTAAACTAAAAAAAAAGACATTTACGCTTAAAATTTTTACAGGAATAGCAGATGAAACTAGGAAGACAAAAGGCCTTCGGAAGGGCCTTTATTCATTTTGACTCGAGCATAATAATGAGTAACAAAAATTTGATGAAGAAATTTTTGTTAGTCATAAATAAAAAATACATTAATTTTGAAAAAAATAGCTATGAAGTTAAATAAAAGTTCTCTGTATGTAGAATTTGCTGGTTACTTACCTAGCCAATTGCCACAAAATTTGGTATGCCATTTTGCCATCAATAAATACAAGTTTTGATAGGTTTTGTATTGTCTCCATTGTGTATGCAACTGTGTCATCCTAAACAGAAATGTCATACATCTACACGATAAAAGACAAATATGTCATAACATGGGTCTTGTTAATTAATCTTCATAGCAGCAACATGAAGCAGAAATGGTGTTTGGGAAATTGCGCTTCCATCTGTAAGACACATTTGAATGCCAAATGGCATTGCTCCAATGCACAGCTTTAGAGAGAGTAGAGAACATATCGACATGTCTCCATTCACACATTACCTCACTACAGATAGGTAAAAACGCACAGGGATTTGAAAAGACAGTAAAGTTGATTTTGCAGAGGACATTTGCTATACCAACTGAGAAACAAAGTCAATCTGCCATTTTAAATGCTTTTACGTCATCACTCGACACTTTCTATAAATGCATAAAATTCATTGATGGTTGACATTGTTCCTCAAAGCAGAAAGGTTCTCATCTGAATTTATAAAATGAATGTCTATAGTAAAATTTTATGTATTTGTTTCAAGAAATACATTATCCAAAACATAAACATCTGGTTAATAGTAGTTGTGTATAGGAATGGCTTGAGGGCTGATTAGATAATCAATGTAAAGTAAAATCCAGAGAGAGAGAGACAGAGAGAGAGAGAGAGAGAGAGAGAGAGGAACAACATCAGTGAGTCATGGACAAGTTGATTTATATGGTGAATTAAGGTAAAAAACATTATTACACAACTAAAGCTGCATTACTCCTCAAGAGAGTATTTTGGTTTACATTGATTTCATCAGGGAGACCCTCAGGTGATATCATGAATTAATTTGTAGCCACATTCGTGCAATCAATACACCACTAGATTAAAATATGGTGGTAACAGAGAGGAAAAAAGTAAAATTTTGTAGCAGATACATCCTATGTAATTATTTTTAACAAAAATTTTAAGAGATATGTTAGCGATAACTAGCTAAATGAGAATAAATACACAACATATATATATATATATATATATATATATATATGACCAGAAGATTCTCTATTTTAAAGGGTGCTAAGTATTTTTAATAGTATTACATTTTTTTGCAATATCGCAATTATTATGGGTTCTGAATATTTGAGGAATTACATATGTGGACATATTTTAAATATTACAGGGATGACATTTACTTAAACACTTTTGTCACTAATTGAAAACATTTTAAAGTTAAGAGAGTTTGTTGTTCTCAGTTTATGTTAATGAATTTTATATACTTAAGTCTTGTTTCCATTGCTCTTTCAATAAAATCAGCAAAATCTGAGCATTATACCAGTATTATTACAATATCTTTAAAACAACGACATCGTATTTTAAAATAATTTTTGGTGGTTGTCATGGCATGTCTGTGTTTTCTGAGCACATCCTGCTTTCTTGTTCAATGATTATTTTAGGTCCACCATCGGGTTTTGCTATAGGCAACGGAATTTTCTGTTGGCTAGCTGTTCCTCCTTGATTCTATTAATGTGAGTGAGTCTATTAATGATCATGGCTGGTGCAGATTCTTCTGCCTATTTCTTTAACTAGGATAGCCTGAGACCTCGAAGAGGACATACAATGACAGAACCTATAATTTTGAGGAAAGCGACCTCCTTGCTACACTGGTTTACATCCAGAACTTGATAGCAAGCCTTTTTTCTGAAGATAGTCCATATTTGAGCCATAATATAAATAAGTCAGTCTCATATTGACATGAAATCGCTGGTAGATGGAGAGTTAATTTGGTTCAAGGATCCAAACCATGAGTAGCTACTGTGATGCCGAAGATAGTCATACACACGTGTGCATTCATGCATCACTAAAGGGATTTGCGGGTTAAAGAACAAAGAGGACATATGAAATCTGGAGGGAAATGTGATGGGTGAGGGGGTAAGACAAGAATTGAAGTGGAAGGAAACTATGGTAGATTGGATTAAACTACATTATATGTGTGCATAAAATTTTCAACAAATATTCTCCTCTCCCATTCCCCTCTCAGTCCCCTGCTTCTACCCTCTCTTGCCCTCCCTTGCTTCCAATTTTCTCAGGAGTTCTTGTCTATTTTCCTTTCCCAGGGTATTCTATTTATGTCTTTCTTAGGGTTCTCTGTATAATCTAGTTTCTCTGAGGTCATAAAGTACAGGCTGGTTATTCTTTGCTTTACGTCTAATATCCACTTCTACCTCAATTGTCATCATAGAAACTTCATTCAGCAACTGAAGAGATCCACAGCTAGCACTGGGCTGAGCTCCCAAAGTCCAGAGTCCCAAGAGAAGGAGGAGCAATAATATGAGGAAAAGAGTTAGGACCGTGATGGAGATACCCAAAGAAACAGCTGACCTGAATTAGTGGGAGCTCATTGACTCCAGACTCACAACAGGGGAATCTACATAGGCCCATACTAGACTCTCTGAATCTGAGTGACAGTTCTGTGACTTGGGCAGGCTATGGAGCCACTAGCAGTGGGGCCAAGATGGTGCTTAAACTGTTTCTTTGAAGACCATTTTCTTTGAAGGGATAACTTGTTCAGCCTAGATGCAGGGGGAGGGCCTCTATCCTACCTCACAGTGATATGCCAGACTTTGTTGACTCCCCATAGGAAGCCTTTCCCCCTCTGAGGAGTGGATATGGAGTGGTGTTAGTGGAAGGTGGGGAAGCAGAAGGAGGGAGAGAGAGGGAACTGAGAAAGGTATGTAGGACAGTTAAGAGTATTACACAGAGAAACTCAGCTTCAAAAAATTAAAATAAATAAATAAGTAAATAAATAAATAAATGGGGTGTGTTGGCAGCAGATCTAAACAGAGAATTTTTGACAGAGGAATCTTAAATTGCCAAGACCTCAAATGACTGAGAAACACTTAAATGAATTTTCAACATCCTTAGCCATCAGAGAAATGCAAATCAAAAGGACTTTGAAATTTCATCTTACACTTGTAAGAATGATTGAGGTAATACAAAAAGTGACACGTCTTGCTGGCAAGAATGTAGGGGAACACTTCTCTATTGTTGGTGAGAGTGCAAACATGTACAGGCACTCTGGAAATCAATATGGCAGCTTCTCAAAAATACTGGGAATCGACTACCTCAAGATCCAGCTATCCCACTCCTTGGCATATACTCAAACAATGTTCTACATTATCACAAGTACACTTCAACTATGTTCATAGCAGCTTTATTCCTAATAACCAGAGCATGGAAACAACCTAGATGTCTATTAACTGAAGAATGGATAAAGAAAATTTGGTATATTTACATAATGGAATTATTACTCACTCGTCTATCCTCAGAGATCAGTGCCTTGCTCAGTTATCATCAAAGAAGGCTCCTTGTACATCAGATGGGAATAAATATAGAAACCCACATGGAGACAGTATGGAGAGAAGAAAAGATCTGGAAACCCAAATCCCTCCTCTCAGGCAGGGCTTGGAGAACCCCATGGAAAAAGAGCAGAAAGAGCATAAAAGCCAGAAAGATAGAGGACACCCAAAAACACGGCCCTCTAAATCTGCATGATTGATGTACACATATGAACTCCCAAAGGCCGAAGCAGAATGCTCTGAGTTTACATGGGTCTAAGATAGCTGGGGTCCTAGTTCTTGAAGGAGGAATGTACACAGTCCAGATCTCAAACCCAGGACTTATTTCATATTGATAGCCACTTTCAGCTGAAAATTTAGTCTCCTCCAAGGAAGTCCTACTGTGGAAACAAACTACTTTTAGGTGTAGGCTTATTGCTCAGCAGTAGGTTGCTAACAGAAGCTGACCCAAGGAATCCTTTGGAGGTTCCTTGTCTCATAATGTGTTGCCAGGAATTTTCCATTTTTTAAAATGTGCATTGTATTTTTTAAATTTAATTAATTAATTCATTCATTTTCTTATTTTAGTCTACAGAACCTTTTGATGTATTCTATGTCTTCCAGTTTCATATTTTTTAATGAGATTCCTGGTTGTGAGAAGGAGTGGTTCTCTGTTCTTGTGCCTTCTCTTGGGTTCTTTTCCTTTGTTTGTATATTTTTTCCAGTTCTTCTATGTTACCTTTTGTTTTATCTTATGTTTTATTTTCTTATATATTATATTAATCACAGTGAAATTAAGATTACAGAAGTAAGAAAAGGAAAAGGCCCAGAAGCAAAAAGTAGATGGAAAAACTAATTTAAATTGAGAAAAACATTTTAAAAACTGGCTATAAAAGAAGGCAAGCTATGGCTGGGAATTTGCAAGTAATAATAAGCCTCTGTGTGTGATTTCTTTGGGAGCTGGATGTCAAGTCTCCCAAAGAGTCAAAGACAAAAAAAAAAAAAAAAAATGGAAGAAATTGGGAGGAAGGGAAAATAGTAATCAGGACATATTCTTTCAGAAAACAAATGTCTATTTTCAAAAAAACCAAAGCAAGTGGCTTATATTCTGTAGGCAAGTATCTACAAGTAACTAACACAAGAATATACATGTATTATAATAATATTTATATGAAATAAATAATTATCAACATGAGCAAGCATCACATGAGTTTTAGTTATCTATCTCGTGTATTGAAAGTTACATAAACTCATAAACTACATTTGGTGTTTCGAAAGCAGAACATTATGTGCTGATTAAAATTCATTGGTAATTTTGGTAATTAAATTGGTAATTAGAATTATGACACAGGTACTATGCGAATCTGGCAGTTTTGTAAAAATCATTTTTCTGAAACTATAGCACTGAGGCAAGGGAAAAATGATTTCCAATTCCCTTAAATTAATGATTACTGAGAATTCATTAAGTTACATCTCAATCGCTCAATAATAATCAATATTCACCTTCTGATAACTATTTAATCTCTTTTAAAGAAAAAGAGATAAAATGCTAATTTGCACATCTTTGTGGGTAAGCACCTTTATTGTAGAAGGAACATAATGTTGTGATACTAACATAGTTTAAATAGGGGGTAAGGGGGATTATACATCTCCTTTTTTTATTTATTTGAGTGTATGGCATACTTGTAGATTTATGCACCTCATGCATGCCTGGTACCTAAGGAGATCAAGTAGATCATCAAGAACTAGACCTTCAAGAACTAGCGTTACAGGGCATGGTGAATTGCCATGTGGTTGCTAGGAACAGAACTAGAATTCTCCATAACAGGAATCAGTACTCTTAACTAGTGAGCCCTCCAGCCCCTCCCCTAAATTTCTTTTGAGAAAACATCTTTTGCTTTGTTCATTTACTGGGTTTTCTACAACACTCTGAGTCCACAGAAGCCGAAGCTCTTGTTGGGAAGGTAAACACATTTGACTGTTAATGTAACTGATTGTTAATTAACAGTCTATGAAATTCTGTTGCTGTGCGGTCAAATATCTGTAGTCACATTTCTGAACCTCCACTTAGTAGACGTTGTGCCTCTCCCTTTTTCTACCAGACTATTTAAACAGTGGGCCACAAGAACTTATAATTTACTTAGGAACCTTAATATGGGAAGAAGGTAGAGACTGGTGTCAGCCAGAGAAAGCAACAATGTTGGCAGTTTATCAGACTGCCATGTGGGAGAAGCTAGAGCAGAGGCAATGATACTATGCAGGTTCAGACATACTTGACCAAGACTACTTATTTATGCCAATCTATTGCCCTCTATTTAAACCTAAACCACATATTAGGACCACAAAGATGGAATGGCAGGGGAAAAGAAGGGTCTCTGTTTCTTTACAATGACAACATGAATAAACTACTTTTTTCCTTCATTATTACTTTTTAAAATATCTACTTATTTATCAATTTACCTATCTATCTATTTGTTTATTTATTTTGGGTGCTCATTGAGTAGCTGGCAGCATTTGGATTGCGAGGGGATTCCAGGACACAAGAGTCTAGCAAAACTACTCTAGTAATGTAACAGAAGCTTCCATATTTAGCCTTTTAGAATGTTTTCTATTCCTTAGACAGGTAGAAACCAATGTCTAAGAACTGTGATTAAGCCTGAACTAGTCAGTGGCTGCCACGACTCTAGTAAACCAGATTGAATGAAGAACATGTGATAATAAAAGAGAGCTTTAGTCCTGCAGTCTCTGGCAAGTTCACCCATATCAACTTTTTGAATTTCAAGTCTTTATTTGCAAAAGGAAAAGTGAATAAGGAATTCTTATGTCATAGAAGAGTAGAATGGACTTTTATGGACATTAGTGAGAGAGAGAGAGAGAGAGAGAGAGAGAGAGAGAGAGAGTAGGCAGAGTCAGAGATACCATGTAGTCACTAGAGGGAATAGAAGCAAGCTGCCATCTGAAGCCTTGCCAGTAGGCAACAGGCCTCGTGGTAAAATATAAAATGATGGAAATGGTTTAACTCTAGATAAAAGAGCTAGCTAGCAATATGCTTAAGTGATTGGCCAAGCAACGGTTTAATTAGTGCAGTTTCTGAGTGATTATTTTGGATCTGGGCTACCTGGAATGAACAAGCGGCCCTCCCCCAACATTCTTAATCAGACATCAGACATGCATAACCTTACGAATATACATATATACATAATATAAACCATAACAATGTTTAAATTTATTTTTAAAATAAAATTTAGACATTTTAACCTTTGTTTTCAAAAATTATCAATAATCCAATAATTTGTTCTACAAAATAAGACATTATAAGGGCTGGGCTGAGCTGGACTGGGATGTATGGTGTAGACGAAGCTGTCTTTGACTTTCTGTGAGTTTCCTGTCTCAACCTCCCAAGAGCTTTGATCACTCACAGGTATATACTACCACACCTTAATTTAATGATAATTTAATGACATTAAAATGAGCAGTCCTCAAACACGATTCCCCAAATTCCTTCGGAAATTTAGTCATCCACAACTAATAAAGTATATTTTCCTTTTTCACAAACTCACTTTTTCACAAATTCACTTTTCAACTAGATTTTTTTTCCATTTTTTTTTCCATTTTTTTTTTTTTTGTATTAGGGTTTATCTGTATAACAGTCCTGGCTGTCCTGGAACTACATCTTGTAGGCCACTAAGTTGTCCCCAAACTCACAGAGATTTGCCTGCCTCTGCCTCCCGACTACTGGGATTAAAGGCGTGCGCCACTACCGCCGGACTGACGATTAGATTTTAGTGACTACAGTGGAAAATAATTTCCAATACATTATGTGACAAACCATTAACAACTGTTAACCAGTAAGTCGTGTTTTAATTGGTTGAACTGTAAGTCCAATGTATGTTATAATTTTATGTTTCTCCAGAACTTTTATAAACCATTTCAAAATTTTTCAATCAAGTAGCACGAGGCAATCTGAATTATCCAAGTGATCTCTGAACTCAAGGGCAGAACTGGGACAAAGAAGTAAGGAGCAGGGAAGGAAAGAGTGAATGAGAGAGGATGAGTGAGGGAGAGAGAGACAGAGAAAGAGGGAGAGGACAGACAGAGACACAGGAAATGAGAAACTCAAGATGTCGATGGAGATTATAGTGATGTCATCACAACGCAATGAACTCGGAGTACTACCATAACCATCAGAATCTGAAAAAGACATAACAAGGATTCTTACACACACACACACACACACACACACACAAAATTTAAGCATGCTGATGCAGCTACACATTGTTGTTTAGATATATATAGCTTCGGAACTGTTAGAGTATGATTTCTGTTCTTTTGATATTCATGGATAGTGAAAAAAAACAGGGTAGCCAAAGAAAGCAAAGGCAAGAACAATTTGACTATATCAGTGTTTCACTTAACCAAATCTAAAACTGAGATGAAGTATTTGATCATATCTCAAAAGTTATTTTGACAAGAGATTCCTTTAAGGGCATCATCTTCACTCAACATTGCTTTAAAGTGTGCTTTTCAGTGCCTTACCATAAAAATATCATATACTATTTTCTCTTAATATTCTAGAAATGCTCTTAAATGATTCATGAATGTGTGTCAGGCACGTATATCCGTCTCTGTTGCTGTAAAGACCACAAGATTGTGGCGCAAAGACCTGGTTATCATGCAGCTACCATAGCGGACCCCAGCACCTGTATTGCAGACACAGTGCTCCTTCATGGCATGTAAGAATTGCTATTTGTAATGCAATAATTAGGTTGGGTAGAAAGGCCTGGAAAGTAAATCAATCTCCTTTGCTCTTGAGATTCTGACTCCATTCTCTCATAAGATTGTTAACATAATGAGACAGAAGCCAACAAGGGGTCCCAAGGAAGAGACTTGTGTCATTCTTCCCCCCCCCTCTTTCTTTAATTTTACAAGACTTCATAGGAAATAATTGCAATCAAAACTAATACGAGCCATAGACAAAACATGACTTCCAAGCTTTTCAAAGGTTATGGGGAAGCAAGAGGTGGAGCGGAAGAGCAGACAGCAGCCTCTGCACACAGTATTTGTGCTGCTTCACAAAAATCCCTCACAATGGTACAAGAATTCCCGTAAGTAATTACTGCAGAGGTAAAGCAGGAATCAGCCTGGAAGGCCAGCGCGAATTCACTGGGTAGATTAATCTGAAGTTCAACAAAAGGAAACAAATGAACTGTTCTGTATAAATCAGGATGCAACTCCCCAAAACAAACTTCCTTGTGTCAAATGTTGAATTGGCAAAAAGGCACTCTCTTAGTCCAAAAAAAGGCTGTTTCCTTAAATACAGTGAGATGCTCAGGCAGGAATATATACAAAAGCACACTTAAAATAGAAATACTTTTCATATATTGATAAATTATTTTCTTTCCTTGTACATGCTTTCATGTCCTCTTTCTATAAAGTTTAGCAATGCTTTATTCAAAACAATTAGCATAGCTAATTAAATTAGAGCTCTTTTCTTCTCTGCACTTATATTTAGAATTTTCACAGTGGTTTTGTTTTCCAAGTTATCTTTGTTCTAGGAAAACAAATACAAATACTAATAGAGAGTAAAAAGTGGTTATAGTTACATTCTATAACCTGCATGAAAATGACATATTTGTTGGAAATTGTTAGTTACTTTGCAGGAAGGACAATTTAAAGACTCAAAATCAGCTCCTTTTTTAATAGACCGTGCTGCATACTCCATTCACATACATCTTTACAACATGTCTCTTGTGAATAACAAAAATTCATATGTGCAGATGGTGAAAATGTTTATCTATGTGCACATATACACTCACATATAGGTAAACATATTTACATGTATTTTTTTAATATACAGCCTACTTAACCATGAGATGTCTACAATGATTGTTTTTATGTTTGACCTAGTTACAAGTTTATTCTCTTTGAGACTTGTCTCATAAGGCAGCAATAACTGAATTGGGTATTGCTTATTATGATTACTGTTGTTCGGCTTTGTGTTATCTTGAAATATACAATTCATCAGAGTTACATAAGCTGAGTTGTACTTATTAAACATGCTATATTACACTAGGAAGCAATATAGTATATAATACTGTAAAAGATTGATAAATGTTAGTACATTGTGTGCTCAGGATCATGTACATTTTTAATTCAATACTGATAATTCCTTTTCTAAAGATGATAATGCTGTGCTTTCTGTTTTTCGAGTAGAGAACGAAGGCTATCAAAATGACTTGTCTTTTCTAAAACAGCCATGTCACCTAGGAAAACACCCCATTTCTACTCTCTCATCAGTTTGATCTATTGCATTGTATCAAACAGATACATGGGCTCCATGGACTTATGTAAAGTGTTATTATATTTTAGTGTACAATATTATCTTGAGCAAATATTATCTTTAAGAAATGAGCTCATTAATAAAACAAAACATTTCATAAAAGAAAATACAGAGGTTATGATGCACTAACTATAAATGAAATTAAATTGTAGGACTTAAATTTGTATAACTAAATATATTAAAAATAAACCTTATAAGGTGTTCAGAGTACATACTTGCAAATCGGGAAATATATTAATATGCATAAAATCTCAACAATGCAATACATAAAAACAGTAACAAAAGGGGCCAGGTAGTGGGGGAGGTTCTTGGATAATGGAGTACAAAAGATCAGTTATGTGAAATGAATTACTCTGCATGGTCATATAAGCAGCTTATTAACTATTGTTAATAGCACTGCAGTCTACACTTAAAACTAAAAAGTGACAACCCTGCTGTTTTGAGCTTGTAAGTACATGAGCACATTAACACTAGTTCCTGTGTGAAGCAAAGGAGTTGAGAATGAGCGTGACTTTTTGTAATCGTTTTATAATATACAATGCATATGACTTCAATGTTATATGTGAAATATATCTTAATAAAAACAAAAAAGATTTGCAAATATATTGTGACTCCAGGCTGCAGAGGCGTCCATCGAGTTGAAGTTGAGTAGCTCAACTTGATTGTATAATGTGTGTGAATGTTTTGAATTCTTAGATTTTTGTGCAATTTGTGCCACTTGGTGCACAAGGAGGCCAGAAGAAAGTATAGGGACCACTGGAACTGGAGTTAACAGGCAGTTATGAGAAGGCATTTGTAGACTGCGAACTAAACCCAAGTCCTTGACAAAAGGAGCACTTGCTCTTAATCACAGAGCTGTCTCACCAGACAAAGCATGACAATTCTATCCATGAAGTAACAGTTTAGAAAAAGAAAAAAATAAATATTAATCACCAAAAATAAATACATGTGTTTTTAGTTTTTAGTAAATAATGATAATAATCAATGCTTTTACACTCTGAATATATATTAAAACGACAAGTGTTTCTGATTTTAGTTAATCTGACACATATAAGATGTAAGTAACTGAGTCATTTTGATTTGCACTTCCTTGATAGCTAAGGATGCTGAACAACTCTTTAAGTGCCATTTGAGATTCTTCTGTTGAGAATTTTCTGTTTAAATCTGTACCCCATTTTTAAAATTGAATTATTTGATATTTCGATGTCTAGTTTCTTTAGTGAGGTAACCCAGACACAGAAAGACAAACATTATGTACTCACTCATAAGTGGATATTGACTGGAAAGTAAAGGATAATCAGGCACCCGAGAAGTTAGGTAGCAAGGAGAACCCAACGAGGGACATGGGTTTTCCTGAGAAGGGTAAATAGATGAGATCTCCCAGGTGAACTGTGGGAAGGAGGGTGAGGGAATGGGGTGATGGAAACAGGTAGTTCAAGTGGGGGGAGAGATGGATGGGGAGAGCAATGATATAGGTATCTTGATAGATGGGCCCATAATGGGGTTAGGGGGAAACCTGGTGCCAGGAAAACTACCAGGAATCCACAAGGATGACCCCATCTAAGACTCTTAGCAATTGTGAAGAGAGTGGCTGAACTTCCCTTCTCCTCTAATCAGGTTGGTGACTACCCTAATTGTCATCAGAAAGCCTTCATCCAGTAACAGATGGAAGCAGATACAGAAATTCACAGTCAAACACTGGATCTAGCTCAGGGAGTTCAGTTGACGAGGAAGAATTGAACTATCCAAGGGGCCCAAGATTATGACTGGGCCCACAGATGCAGCTGACCTGAGCTCTTAGGAGCTCACCAACATTGGACAGACAGCTAGGGAGTCTACATGAGACTGACCTAGGCCCTCTGTATGTACAGGACTTTTGTGTAACTTGGTCTGTTTGAGGGACCCCTATCAGGGGTATCAGGATTTGTTACTGGTGCATAAGTTGACTTTTTGGAACCTATTCCCTAATCTGGAATGTCATGCCCAGCCTTGACGCAGGGGAGGGGCTGTCTTAACTTGAGATGGCATTCTTGGTTGATTCCCATGGGAGGCCTGCCCCTTTATGGAAGGAGGGCTAGACAGTGCTGTGTAGATGGGAGGTGGGAAAAAGAAATTGGAGGAGAGGCGGGAGGGGGAACTGTGATTAGTGTAAAAAATAAATTTAAAAAAATTAACAAAAAATAAAGAAAAAGTGTTTATTACTACATAAAAATCTTTGTTATTCTCTTCCCTATAATTCCCCAAACTCTATTGATGTGTAACCTGGCAACAGTCTCCTTTATACTCATTGTTTCTATGATATGTTCTCATGTTTGAACATTTGAGGCTAGGAGCCTCGTATGGGAAAGAACATGTGACAGGGAAAAGAGGGTCCTAAATACATTATATAGAATGCTTGGGATTTTAGTTTACTAATTTGGCATCATGAATAATCAGTGGTATGTTTTTTATCAATATACATAATCCTGTTCAGCATCTTCATTTAACCAAATATATCTATTCAGTCCCACAAAAGAGCTCACACAGCAATACCACAATTATCTCCCTGGCTTAGTCCCTATGTTATTGTAGCAGATTATGATCTTTCTGCTTTTATGATTAACTGTGTAGCATGACAAGATTTTAAATAATTTGCCCAATGAACAATATGGTCAGATATACCAAGCTTTATGAAAAAAATTTTACACAATGAAATTTGACTATTGCTATTGTTTACTCTGGGACACAGATCACAGATGGGATTAAGTGATCATTTACTGCCCAGGATGGTCCCTCGAGATTTAATGGACAGAGATGTATTTATCAAAATTAAGAGAAACATTATACCTAATAAAGTCTTGGTAGCCACATTCTTGTTTATTCCTATCAATTTAGTCCCTAGGAACAGGAAGAGATTGAATAAACATGTCTCTGCTGTTACCCTTTTCTTCACAAAGTTAGGCTTCATTATATTTTAAGTGTCATAGTGAGTAACTGGCACAAAAGTTGTCATTCATATTGCATAGTGAGAATGCCTTTATATTTATGAAGAAAGAGTGTTTTGAGAACACACATTGGTTGAAGCAAAATGCTTCCTCAGGAAATAAAATTTAATACATTTAATTATTAACAAATAAATGTATCATATATTTCAGAAAAACCTAAAGCTGAAGTTTTGTGACAGTCTTTCTATGTGACAGACAGTTTGGTTGCCCAAGGCTAAAGTGATACAAGCCATAAGACAAGATATTTCTTAGGGCTATAAAATTTTTGCCTTACAAAGATCATTCATATTTTATTAAGAATCTAAATAAAAGCTGATTTAGTTTAATTTACCCATTCCTAAATATACAAGGAAAACAATAACAATAATTTAAGCCTCTAGAACCTGAGGCAATAAATGCATATGCAAAAGACTTAGTAGGGAAAAGAGATGGGGGTGATTTTGTTATCGTATAATGGAACAGAATGATAACAATGAAAATGATGCCAAGAAAAAATGGTGACTACTAAGAGTCACTTTTAGAAAACAAAAATATATTCAGACTTCCATTATCTAGAGACAAGGCAACACACATGCATTCTAGGGAAACAGCCCTGGATTCTAGTAGGAAAAAATAAATAACATAAAGCATCAAGTTTTCTTATCTATATTCTATAGAGAGATTATTTAAATATCCCCTTCTTTTTACTGGATATTTACATTGCTATTGAAATGCTGGTACACTAAAGCATATTCTGATGATAATTGTGTCACAATTTTTATAATTTAGATCGATCTTATTTTAATAAATGCTTAAATATAAAATAATTGTTGATACCCATTATTTTAGTTTGACTCTCCCATAGGACTTAAGACTATGAAATAGTCCCAGTTAGAAAAGGACAAGTTTACAATGACAGCACATTTATGAAAGAGATAACTCGGTTTCTTTATTCCTGAAAATATAAGGTTACTTTGAGCAAGTTTTTATTGCAAGAATACTGTGCATAGCATTTATGCATGGCAGGAAATTATTTCCTAAAATAAAAATCATGGACAAAATGTGCAGTGCATCAACGGCAGCTCTTGTAATAATACCAATAGGTCGTGTGGGAAACAGTGTTCCCCATGCCATCATTAATCAAAGTGTTTGCTAGCTTGTTTCTCTAAGCCTAACTGTATGTTGATTCAACAGACTTGCAGCTTCTGTTGAATTCCTCCTAAATTATACAGTTAGTTAGGAGGAAATGACAAAGAACTCAGTCCCCTATCACATCTAAATAACATTTACCCCATCTATTTTCACCAGAAAACTGCTGGAGAATGAACATAATGTATGATATTTTTCCATAAGCAAATTTATGGTTTTTATATGCTATAAAGTGTTGCAAGCAAACAAACCTCTTGATATTTGTGAAAATATACCACACATAAACTATCTAGCAGACGGTTTTAATCCTTTCTGCGCCCCCCCCCCAAACATTAATACAGGATTACAAGTAAATAGCCTATGCTAATGATAAACAATCATGTAGCAGAAAATGGGATGGCAAATTAAAACCTACCAGGGAATTTAATTCAACAAATCATGCAAGACCAAAACCCAAAAGGACTGTCGGAAACTTGACTTTGAATGTTATAAATATAGTCAGTTGTTCGTAATTGAAAGGAAAAGTCCCTTTCCTGGCTACTTTTCCTTTGCCCTTTAGGCATGTGATCCCAGACAATTTCCTTTGAAGTTATTCATCAGCTATTGATCACAACTCAAGTGGCTTTAATGAAATACTCTGATTGGAGGAGAATATAAAGCACACTCGGGGCCAACAGACAGCTAGCATTATGTAAATGAAGAGTCATTAATTATAGCCAAGCTAGAAATGTGAAAATTAGCCTATGTATTTGAGTGGGAGAGGTACTCTTTAGAAAAGTAATTTAAATTAGAATCTTAATAAATCTAAAAGTCAAAGCAAAGCTCTGAACCTTTTACTTGCCTAAGGAATTCTTAGGTATAATAGGTCACACTGAGGAAGGCACACCAAGACAGCAAGCTAGAACCAAATTCTATCTTCAAATTTCTGAGTAATGGGTCTGAAATAGGTTCAGGTTTATGTTTCTTCAGATATTAACAGCAAATATGGACAAAGTCTTTAACCTCCCAAAACTCATTTCCCTATGTATAACAATAAACACCCAGACCCTAGTGATTTCTTAGTACAGCATTTCTTGAGGTCTGTATCCTGAAGTACGTGAAAGATTTGCAAAGCATCTGGCGCCTATAATATGCTTAAAATATACAGTAGTGGTAGTAGTATTGACATTTAGCAATTTTTTACTTGCCTTTTTGCTAAGGCAGTTTTATATGCTCACTTTTGGCCTTGAACTCTATGTGGCAGAGGCTACATTTGATCTCAGGATCCTTCTGTTCCACACCCCTCACTTTCTGGTGCTGTAACTATGGACTACTATACCCAGCTAGCAATTGCCCTTTTTTGGAGAAGCATATTTATGAATTCTTGAGTCAGTGTTAAGAATCAAATAATGCTTTAACAATGATAATTTGTGATCAAAAATCTTAAAGAAGAAATCTGTGAACAAAAAAAGATCTCAATCTTCAAATTTTATTTAGATTTCGACAGCAGAAAAAAATGAAAAGCAGAATAAAAAATTAAGTGTTAAAAATGAAATTTATCTGTCAAAGCAAAGGTCAGTTAGGTAAGACATGATCATGACTATGTCCCATTAATAACAGAATGTAAGCTACAGGACACCTAGAACAGTCATGGTCTCCAACATACACTAGTGTTATATGTTTGACTTATCACCCAAAATTAAAAGAGATTTGCCGTAGCAGAAGCTTCTGGCTAAGGCTTTAAGGCAAAGCGAAGGCTAACTCACAGGGAGCGATACTGCAAATTAGTGTGAGATGAGAAACTTTGAAGGATCTGTCTCCCGACAAACATTTTAATTTTTAAAAACCATTTGGAATACACGTTTGAACCTATAGAGGTAAACTTAGTGCGCTACTGTTGGGACCTCAACCCAGCTTAAAGCAACTCTATCAGGGCCAAGGATGTTGAGCAATTGTCGTCTTAAAGAGACTCAACTGATGACTATAAAACTAAGGATTTAACCTGCTTGCTTTGCTTCACGGCCACATTTGTGCTCTTGACTTACTTCATTGTGTGGGAAAAGGAAATGCAGCAATGAAGAAATTTCGGGAGAAAAAGTGAGCAAAAGTGCAGCTTATCAAGAAGCTATTAAGCCACAGCAAGCCTCGAGTGCTGGCAATTTAAAATGAACTTGTCTTAGCTTAGGCAGCACTTAATTCACCCCAGACTTAGAGAGAAATGCTCATCACTTTTATCCGTTCACGCTGATCAACATAGGGATAAATGAGATTACATAGGCTCTTTTACTAAACTCAGATAATAAACATTAATTAATTAACTCATCAGTGGAAATAACCCATAGAGATTATCAAGATAGTAAGGATGACAAATTAGCGACCACGGAAAAGAAACATGTTCCTCTCTGAGCTTGGGTCACTCATTTATCTTCTGTGTACAATGGGGTGTTTGGCAGGATTTTATCTAATCACTATTAATTAACATTTATTGAATCCTTCCTGAAGATATCACGCGGCACCCTATATCAGATGCCAACCAATGCAATACATACTTATAAATTTTAATATATTCTCTTTGATAAACCTTAGCAGTTTTTGTTCGTTTGGGAATTTTTTAATTTATTCAAGAGAACGTTCATTTTAACAGATAGATAATGTAGACAGGGTGCAGAACACCAAATTCCGTTGTACTAATTTGCTCTCCTTGTGTGTCCCGTGTGTCCTGTGTGTCCTGTGTGTGTGTGTGTGTGAGAGAGAGAGAGAGAGAGAGAGAGAGAGAGCGAGAGAGAGAGAGAGAGAGAGAGAGAGAGAGAGAGAGAGAGAGAGAGAGAGAGAGAGAGAGAGAGCGCATGTATTTTACTGGTTATTAAAGCTACTGTTTTTGCTATGCAAGCATGTTAAATAATCTGTTTCTACAACAATTTCTTGATACCATTTTTCATTTTCAATCACTACAGGATTTCCTTTGTACTTTTTAATCTGTATTTTATTAGTAGAATTTTCAAAGAAATATGAATATTTATCATAAAGAGTCCTAATTGTTTTTATTTGGAGGAGGTAAGGGATTTCGAGGAAATGTTTCTCTGTGTCAGAACCCTAGTACTCCTGGAACTCACTTAAGACCAGGCTGGCCTCAAGCTCACAGAGATCTGCCTGCCTCTGCCTCCTGAGAGCTGGGATTAAAAGTGTGAATGACTACCGCCGGGCTGTTATTAAACTTCGCAGTATAACTGGTCAAAGTGTTGTTGCCTTTGTTGTTGTTGTTGCTTTGTTTTTAATTCTATCTGTTCTAATTTGAATGACAACTGTAGTTCCAGGAAACTCATTGAACTTGTGCACATAAAACTGACATTACGCGTGTTTAAAAAGTTTTACAGAGCCGCGCGGTGGAGGCACACGCCTTTAATCCCAGCACTCGGGAGGCAGAGGCAGGAGGATCTCTGGGAGTTCGAGGCCAGTTGGTCTACAAGAGGTAGTTCCAGGCCAGGCTCCAAAGCTACAGAGAAACCCTGTCTCGATAAACAAAAAACTAACTAAAAAAAAAAAAAAAAGTTTTACAGAAACTGCAGGCTGATGTGACAAGAGTAAGTGAGGAGGGACGGAGATAGAACAGTACTCGAAACCCTTGACTGAAGGAGTGCAGACTCCAGTTCAGAGGCAGAGCAAACGCACAAAAGCAGGTCCTAAATGGAAAATGCTTATAACGCCAGCCCTTAGAGAACAGATTAGATGTCCCACGACAAGGTCTGGGTTTTATGAATTCTCATTTCAGTAAAAAAAAAAAAAAAAAAAAAAAGTAGAGGGCAATGAAGTAAGATAACAGATATCAACCTCTGCAGAAGGCAAACACGCATACATTGAATATAAAAACAATAGTAATGAGGCTTAATTAGTAAAACAATGGAAAATAAAAAGGCAGTGGTAGTATGGTATGATATGAAGAAGTCATTTTCCACACGAGTAATACAAGACCCCTGAATATCCAAGGCTTCCTCAACGTAAATACGTCATTCAAATACTACATCCTCTTTTAATGACTAGAGAATCAGATTTGTAATTAAAGCCTAGGCCCTGCAGCTCAAAAGAAAAATGTATGACAAACAATTCCTTAAAGAAAAAGGAATACCCCAAAGAAAACTCCATACTATTCAACTGATGTTTTGATTGAGACTGTCCATTCTGCCCCAAACAAAGTTTCAAACATTTGGTAAGGGGAGATGATTACACCACCCAGAAACTGCCATAGCAGTTATGCTATTTTTTGATATATCTTTGGAAAACAGCATTTCTAAGTAAGCCCTTGGTTCAGGGACAAGATCAGAATAGAGATTGAAAGCTTTTGCCATCAGCCAGTCTTCAGGCCTTTTCATTTATAGTATACAGCAAGATGTGCTGGTAGAAAACACGACTTGACAATTGATTTACTGCACAACTTCCTGGAAGGAGATTTTCTTCAATTCACTGCAAAATAACATAGGCTTTTCTATAGTGCTACTGTTTACATCTCATTTATACATGTAGGGAACCGTGGCTCAAGAGACAGAAAAAGGCTAAACATTCAGATGGATCATAACCATTTTCCTTTAAACATGAGTTGTGTCTCTGAACACATTTTATACTATAATTTTGAAATGCATTTCCAAGGCTTAACCATAAGGACACAAAATTTTATCAAAGAAAATTAACTAAAATGATACATAAATTTACTTCATTTCCCTGTTTAGGGTATCATCGTAAGGAAGTGATGTGGTATGCAATGGCCATTTGCAATGATTTAGTCATATTATCTAAGACAAATTAAATTTAAAGCTCCATTATCTAGGTGAAAATATATGTTAACAGATATTAAATCAGAAGAATATGACTTGACCATTGCCCTTCTACAGGATGGTTTACCAATAAAACAAAAACAAGAAAATAAACACAAATTTCTTCTTTTGCTGCCTCAGAATTTCAGTGTAAAATGCATTATTTTGAGGTATGACCATGACTGTTGTACATAATTGTTAAAATAAATATGGTTATAGTATGGAGATAAAGTGTTAAGAATCATGCTCAGTTATAAATTTAATTTGTTATTCACGAAACTTCTAAGGTGTCAAGCACAACAAGGAAGATTTAGTGGAATACTGGTGAATGCCAAAGAAAGAATGGAAGAGGTATGATAGATCTGTTTCAGGAGGATAAATGAGACAAGATATCTGTGCCATTTAAAATACAATAGTAACTAGAATGTTCTGTTTTCTTACTGGAAAATGGGATATGAAGTCACATACTATTTCTTTGTACATTTTACTAAAATATTTATGTGTTTTGTTATTTATGGCTGTGATGCAATGATAGTCTTGATACGTGTTTGAGCTTCAGAAGAAAACGTAATGTAGTATCTTGGTACTATATCCAATAGTACCTGACCTCTAACCTTTTAAAGAGAAAAGCATACAAGAAGACAAGACTGAGATGCACTTTGGTTTGTACAATATTAGCCTTTCAAAAAAAAAATGTGTTTTGACTGGACCACATCAAAACTGTTTCTGAAACACATAAAATAGTTTGCTGTTTTTTTTTTTTTGATTTTTGGTTTATTTCTATATTTTAGGAACAATACACTTATTAATGAGGACCCACAGCAGTGGGTAACAGTGTAAGCATAACATACCATATTTGTATTGCTGCTATGTGAAAAGTCACTATAAATTTGTTCATAAGCCTTAGATTTGATATATTACATGTCTGCAAGTCACCAGTTAGACAGAGTTCTAGCTGGGCTCTTATTCCAACTGTGACTTGGTTACACATCTCCTCATATCTCATGACAAATCTTGTTAATTATCATCATATATTCTAAGTCTGCCTAATTTCTATATCCCTTTCATGGGACCTTTGGGAGCAGTAACATTACATATATACCATGCAAAAAAAGATTATATAGTTGTTTTAATCATAGTAAATTATAAAAACAATAATTGCCTGTCAATTTTGACATATACATATAATGTATTAAAATTATTCTACAAAGAAAATAATGGCATGCAAATATAGAATATGGTTATAAAATAAATTAAATGCAAAGCCAACATGCTCTCAAGTAAATTGTAGTGGTTATGATTTCTATGGATTCAAAAGCATCTTTACTTCACAAGTTTGTATGCTGACTTTGAGAGAAATATCTATGTGCACTGAAGAAGAAAATTGGGTAATGGATTAGCCTAATGAATAGTAACCTGAGTGATGTAGTTTGTTCTTATTAGTCTCATAGACAGTTCTTTGTTTTAAGTGTGCATCTTTTCAGCATCACTTAGGGCAATGCCAAATGTATATAAGATTTTAAGCAGATTTTGCATGAATAGAAGTTGATCTTTAATATTCAAACCCATCATATAGAGAATTATAATACTCAGTACTAGTAAATCTTGAACTCTGTAAGTAAATTCAAAAATAGTCAAGTTGGAATAAGCAATGATTAAAAATGTGATTTTTTAAAAACATAATTACTTATCTTTAACCTATGACAGAGTTCTCTGGAGTCATCCTGCTCCAAGGCTGGGACTCTCTGAAGTCTGCTGTATGCTTTGCAATTCAAGGACCATCTGGTGCAGTAGCTTGACTTGAATTTTTCAACCCTTGTTGGCTGCTGCTTGACACAGCAGAATCCTGCTGAGGTTTGTTTCAGACATACAAATAGCAACTACACCGTAGTCTGCTTCCTAGATCCAAGGTTTTGACACTGTGTGAGCCCTTTTCCCACCCAATGTAGTTCCCTTTCTGTGATTCAGTATAGTCCCCTTCAAGGGCTATACATCAAGTACATTGTGAAATCTGTATTTCTGAGTTGAAAATTTTGAAAGGTATATAGATAGCTGTTAATAAATTAACTAGAGTAATATTTTAATATAATTCCATAATTACCCATAGATAAATGTACTAAATTTAATATAGCTTAATATTGATATCAAATATGAGTCTCATTGTTTGCCCCATCCATGCAGTCAAAATTATGTGATATTAATGTATTTTCTCACTTACATTAAATTAAAAGTATTCTAATTGCCTAAAACATACTCAAGGAATAGAAAAAAAGTCTTATTATTTATTTACAATTTAGCTTAAATTCAATAAGGCAATTTTCAGAATGTTTGCTAAAATTACATCTGTGTCTCATACATTAATTTACATAGAATATATATTTTCCAGGCACACGAAAAAGAAATTGTAATTCATGTGAGCAATGGCTTTACAATAAGACCTTTGGAAAAGAAAACTGATGTTGCCAGGCATTAAACACAGGCACGGTTAGGAAACTCTTCTCACTTCTTCTGTCTTGGGTGTTTTCTACTCAGGTAACTCTTATTATTGATTTTAATTCTGAATGTGGCACTGTTGTGGTGTTTATGCTGTACACATGTATCCCGTATTTTCTACTGGACTCTTCATATTGTTTCTCTGCATCAACTGGAATTATAGATTTTACTAAGCATATGTATAGAGTAAAATGACCAACTTAACCCTCAATTACTTAAAATTATATTTTGTTTAGTTTTCAGAATGTTCTTGAAAAGATAAGAAGGCAATTTAATATCCTTTCAGGCTTTAAAGATTGAACTTGAATTTTATTTGGCAGTGCATCTAACATATGAGGTTTCCCTGCCCTTGTTGTTTTATGAGGTTGCTTCCAGTAAAGAAGTTAGCGGCCCAGTAATCATGTTTGTAACTAGTAGATTAATATTCAGGCTATGTGTCTTCACCTTATGTTAGGAACCGAATGATCAATATAGAATAGTTTTGACTGTGGAAGGACTTTCTAAGGTTTCCCTAAAGAGGTTATACAAGACAACCCCAGAGAACTTAGAGCAATGTCTTTAATTCAAAACAAAACATCTCTTCCCTATTTTAATAAATATCATTTATATCAAATGTTCTGTGTTGTGAAAAATATGTCCCATGGCTTTACCATATTGGTTTTTGATAAAAATTGTCACTTTCTTTGGAAGGAATAGAATTTTTAAAAATATAAAGCAAGACAAACTAGCTGTTTTGAAATATTTTCCCTATTTCTCTTCCTTATATACTTTATTAAAACATTTCTCAATAGCAACAATTAACTTCATTATCTGCAATTCATATTCCAAAATAAAATTAAATATGATAATGTATTTCATTTCTATCTTATTTATAATATATCATTAGTGGTTCACTCTTTTTAACTATTTCTGATGCACAGCACAAGTCCACTTTCTGTAATTAGAAGGGAATAGATGACATCTCCTATTTTCTAAGACCCTCGTTATTCTTCCCAGTCACAGTGAAGGTGTGAGAGGATAGTGTTGGAGGAGGCTGCTTGTTTGTTTCCTGACTTCTCAGCAGCTCAGGCACAACAGAAACCATATTAATTAAATCACTGCTTGGCCCATTAGCTCAAGATTCTTATTGGCTAACTCTTACATATTCATTTAAGCCATTTCTATTAATCTCTGTATTGCTGCATGGCTGTGGCTTAACAGCTAAAGTTCCAGTGTCTGTCTCTGGCAGAGCTACATGGCTTCCTCCTACTCCTCCTTCTTTCTCCCAGCATTCAGTTTAGTTTTCATCACCTACCTCTATTCTCCGTGCAGGCCCTAGACAGTTTCTTTATTAACCAATGGTATTCACAGCATATAGAGGGGAATCCCACATCAGGATAGGGACAGAACAGACTTATGTATCAAGTTCACAGCCTGTGTTCTTCCATGGATTCTTTCACCTTCAATAGTTTTTTTTTTTTTTCTGGATTTTTTTTTTTTTTGCACATTACATCAATCTGTATTTCCTATTATCTGGTCATCACCACTTAGCATTTGAATATCAAATTAGTGGATCTTTGCAATGGATTGCAGTGTAGTGTGTGGTACTTGCATAGCTTACTACAGTTTCAAATAGTATCATTAAATAAATTTTGTATATTAAATTAAAGAAAAATTTCCAACAATTTCTAAAACAAAAATTTTTTCCATAGTATACTTCATACTTATACAAAACGACTTCTGAAAATAAGCAATGCATACTATTATTATAGTCATTTGCTGCTGTATTTATAAATGATAAACTTATATGTATATCAAAGAATTGTTTTAAACTCTGTATGATTTATTATAGGTAAATTTTTACTTGTATATCTATTCATACATCTGTCAGACATCTGAGGGTTTAATAACCACCTCTCAGGTAAAAGAGTTCGTAAATATGACAAGAAAGTTTAAGAATCTTGTTATATAGAGTCTTCTATGTATATTTCCTCCCACTATAAATACTTTTCTTTTAAATCACAACTCTAAAGCTACCTGTCGAAGGTAATAAATATCTCCTTAAAGTCACACGTTTTGTGGGGTTCAACTAACATTAATTATGAATTTGCTTGGTTCTCACAGATACATGACTTAAAATTGAGAAGATTGAAAAGACAGTGTGTAATAAGGAGATTTTTATGTTGTTGAGAGGCACTGAATATAGTCATAGTATGTTGTATTTATAGTATTTTGGATCCATACATAATTTGTAATTGGGTTCAATTCTGTATATTAATCTATAATTTATGCTACACTGTTGGATGTTTTAGCATAGATGAAGTAAATATATAGTCCATCATTTTGTACAACTCTGAGTATAATCTTATACAGTCTGTTTCTTCATAATAGAAAGTATAATGTTTATCTGATTCCTCTGTGTACATAGGTGTCAATAAATAATACAGAGATAAATAAATGTAACAATAAGCAGACAATAAAAACCAATAAATCAATATGGATGTGCATTAGTGTCTGCATATCAGAGGTGATTTAACTTAAAGAAAAATTTCATTTCAGTGCATGCTCTGTCTCCATCCTTCCAACATCTGCTTTCAAAAATGTATTAGCATGAAAACGCAGTTGGAATCTTTAATACATTTAATAAACAAAATGAAGATAGGGGATATTCTTTTCTGAGGTATTTATGGAACCTGTTTCAATAATTGAATCCACTATGAATTGTGTAAAATGGGATTAATAAACAATATCTTTGATGCTATTGGAGAAAACCAAGAAGATGGCTGTAAAATACCAAGGAAAGAAACAACTCTGGTTTCTAAGTGCTTTCAATACTTCTACATTTACTCCAGGATTTCTTAATTGTCAAACATTTTCTTTTACGTGGAAGATTAGAGTAATAAAATCTCTAATGATATAAAGAGCTCTGGAGGATATGGCTCTCTATTCCCAATGAATTCTGAAGTTCTGAGTTCCCTACTCAATATACATGCTATCTTTCAAACATCTACCGACAGATAATCAAGTAGTGCTCAGGATAAAGAGGATGTAGTTAGGCCTGATCAATAATTTGAAACAAGAAGTACAGTAGGACTAGAAAAATTGATATACTCTACCTGTTCACGTGCTCCATTGAACAGAGTGTGGAGAAGAGGCATGTGTGGGAGAAACAGAGATTGGGTGAAGAGCACTCTGAAGCTGACTTTAAAAATAAGGTTCTATAATAACTTGACAGATTCATAGATCTGCTTAAACAAAAAAACATTTTTCAATAAATCTTAACTTTTTCAGTTTTGAATCTTCTCTTTTAGGCAATAAATTTCAATATTTATATGCCAGGAACACTTCTATTATAAAATTTTTTGTCTGACCTCTTTTTTCTTTTCTCATTGACCTCATTCTTCTATATATGGCCACCTATTGAATCTATTATTCTCATTGAAAGAATGGTCCAGAAATTAAGAAATGTAAACTGTCTGCTTGAACAGGTCCCATTCAAGGCGTTGGCGGATGTCTAAATGAATCATCTGCAAGGTAATATTTTCTTACAAACTTTTCACGAGTAGCATACATATTTATGAGACAAGGTCTTCTGAGTTAGGTAAATTTTAGAATACTGATAACATGAATTTTCTCTTTTTAATGGTTAATATGGTACTTCAAACCAAAAGACATGTCATAACATATATTTTCTCTGAATATAATATAAGAGCTCAAATTCTTAGTTCAATTTTTGTTTATTTTGCATTCCAACTACGAGAGCTCACATTCTTTAAAATTATGTTGCATACTTTGGTTTATAAAAGAATTTTATTATCCACTGCATTTTTTTTAGTTTCTTTGGGAATATTTTCAGGTTCCTCTAAGACACCTATACCATATCATAAACTTAAAAATTAAAAGTCCAAGAACATATGCATAGCATTTATATAACATAAATGGATACATAAGATGTTTGTCAAATATTACATATATTCCTGTTGAAATTATTCTAATATTTCAAGCTCACTTTTAAATTAAAAAAAAAAACTTTTTTCTTTTGTTCTGATTAATAAGCAGTTAACCACAAGAAGATACCTTTTAACTATTCTCCTTTTTTAAAATGCCTGTGTATGTCATGTTCATGCATATACATATATTGGGTATGTACATGTACTTGTGTATGTGGAGGCAATTGCACTTTTGTGTGATGTGGGCAAACAGGAACAACAAACATCTCTTTTAAGAGAGGGTTTCTCATTGGCCTAGATCTCAATGATTATGCTAAACTGTCTATCCAGCAATTATCAATGATCCTTCATCCTCTACCTACACACACACACACACACACACACACATACACACATATATATCCAATACTGAGTATGTAGATAGCACACACACACACACACACACACACTTTAGGATAATGCTCTTCTACACTGTAAAGATTCATTACTCATATTGGTTTAGTAAAATAATACTTGAACAATTGCCAAGTAGCCTGCTGGAAGGAAGTATAGTGGGATATCCAGACTAGGAGGAGTCTGGGAAAGAAAAGGCAGAGTCACAGTTGCAAGCCAGATGCAGAGGAAGCAAGATGAGACTACCTTACTGAGAAAAGGTTTCAAGACACATGGCTAAATATATTAATGAGAAATAAGAGCTAGTTAGTAATAATCCTGAGCAACAGGTCAAACATATGTTTATATTCAGTGACAAACAAGGAACTTTATGTAGATTCTCTGGATCCAACTTAGTAACTCATGTTCAGAAGGCAAATCTTTTACTTGAGCATCTCCATAACATTTAAATATGTAAATTTTCAGTGTTTGATTCACAGAATGAATTGTTTTAAACATACTCTCTATGAATGCCAGTATGTCTAACATTATTTATGAATAAGTAGTCACTTACCAAACCTCATACCTATCAAGAAATGTTAAGTAGAAATACTTTTTGGTATTCCCAAGATAAATTGAAGTAATAGGATTCTTTGGTGAATCGACTCAGTGGGTAAAGATGTTTTCCATGGGATCCTTTTGACCCATGGTCAATGTCTAGAATCCACAAACCTACATAATAAATTAATTTCAAAAGAAAGAAACGATAGTCGAGATCATTTTAATACTTATGGTTAACTTTTAGGAAGGCGGCCTTTCAATAACAATTTTTACAACAGGCACTCTTTAATGCTGAAAAAACCACAAAATGACACAAATTGATTATGATGGGATAACAGTGATATGATAGCTTGAGAGGAAAATGAATGGTTCTCTCATCATGATGTTTATTTAACCTATGTTCACTGAGAAAACAAGAGATAAATATTTTAATGTAATCTAAATGATGAAGAAATTTGACAATCCCACACTGTCTAAGGCAGCTGCCTGTCTCTATGTGTGAAGGTTTTGCTAAATAGTGTTCAAAAGGAATGGTTTAGCTAGGTCACCATTCTGAAACTTTATACATGATGGGGCAGATCTTGCATTTGTCTTAGACTGAGATACCAGGTGGCAAAGACTGTTATTCAGCTTGCATCCAAGAATTAGAGAAAAGGGTATCAAGGTCCCCTGATATTCCCCAGAACCAAGGATCCAAGAATGTCCATGCCAGCCTCACTTATCAAACATTCCCTGTCCCACTTCTTAGTCATGCCATCCTGGGTATCAAGCCTTAATAAATGAAGTTCTTATTGATTTTATAAAAATACATGAGACAAACTATCAAATTTGAAAGGTAAGATTCAGGGTTGTGGTTTATATTCACCTTATTTATGCCCAGACCCATTGAAACTAAGAAATAAATTATGGTGTACAGCACTTTAACATTTCTAAAGTGCTTTCATATGCGATTTATAATTTATATTGCAAAACATCTTATTCTGTCAATGATTTAGATTTGTATAAATTCAGGAATTTGGGAAAGTAATCATTTAAACACCCTTGTGTTTTACCAGCCTGCTGAAGAGTGATTGACACCTCAATCTCCTGATGCAGCTGAATTTGATTCCACAATCCACTCCTCCATGCCACTGAGACCATGCTTATGTGTAGTCTTTGAACTACAAAAATATCTTACAATATAACAAAGTATTTTTCCATTATCACCTGTCTCCAAATCGCTAAGTACTTAAGGAAAAAAAGAACATAAAGTCATGACCAAAAATAATTTCTAGGAATATATTATAAACTTTCCATGTGAATTATTAGCAGTTATAAGGGTGACCAGATGCAAATAGTTTTGAGAGACCAAACTTTGCCAGCAGAAAAAAGTATCAGAGGTGAGTTAGTGCCTACGTCAATTCTCTATATGTAGTCATGACCTATAGTCCCAAAACAAGAGAACTGAGGCATGACTTCTAATAGGAGGGCTTTTATTATGAAGATGTTTCCCAGGATACCTATCTTTACATTCCCACATCCTTAACAGTATTAAGCCAAGGCAAGCTTGGACAGATTCTACAGAGCTATAGAGTCAAGAGTGTTTGAAGTACCAGCATATATACAAGATCAGACAATCATAGACTTCTGGACAGGATATAAAAATATTATTGATCCATTTCTTATTTGTAGCTTTTGCATCTGACTAATATGTAGAATGTACCCACCTTGTTTAGCATTTCTTATCTTCAAACAGAACCATAATTTATAGTATATATTTAAACCTAAATCTTGATGTCAGAATCAAAAGAAAGTAAGTTTGATAGATAGCCCTTTAATAAAGAAAATAACAATGCCTACACTTCAATTCCAGCTCTACTTCTTTGAAACAAGGAAGACTTAGACAGGAATCATTGCCACTGTTAATATGCCTTCTTATGTTCTTTAAATACTAATATAATCTATTCAGTATCATTATGAATTATCCACTACTCACCTAAACCGATTCCTCCTTATGATGTTATTAAGTTGCGGTGTTTTTGTGGAAATAGGATGATTAGGTTCTGTCCCCATGAGTGATATTATTACTCCCAGAGTACTATTGAAAAGTTGGTCATGTGAAACAAGAAAGTTTCATTGTAGAGCACTCTGCAAGCTTTTACCAAACACTAAATCTGCTGAGACCTTTATTGAATAATTCACAGCCTTCAGTACATGGAGACATTAATTTATGTTTTATTTTCAGATGCCCAATGTAAAGTATTTTGTTATATTTCAAATAGACCAAGACAAATATTGAAAAGGAACACTGAGCATTCTTTGAAAGATGGTGGTATTAATAAGGTACACAGATCATTTTTTTTTTGTTTGAATGAATGGTTGAAAGAGATTGTAGAACCTTTTCTAAAAAACACAGAGAATTCATTCATTGTCAATATGTATGAACTTGAAAATTACTTAAGATCATTCCATGATAATCTATAGTAATTCTAGTCGACAGGAATATAATTCACCAGAGAACATAATAGACAGGTTGAAGAAAATACCAATAGAATAAGTATAATCAAATGTGCTGTTTCTGCAGAAGAAAGAGACACATGCCAGATGACATTTGTGCGGAGGCCCAAAGTTTGGAGAGTTGAGACTTGTTTCTAGTACCTTCAATGTTATTGTGCAACACCCTCAAAGGACCCACTTAGTTGTTGCTCAGCTAGTTCTGCCCTCTCAATGTTATTGTCAACAGGTGTGGCTAATTGCTAGACCTTGTACTCCTGGAATAGGGGAGTCATTTGTTCCTGCTTCAAGCAAAAGTGTAAGGACCGAACTAAGTTACAGTTCCCTTTATGGAAATAACTTGGGATTCCATCCAGGGAGTGGTTTGCCTACAGAGTGTTTGGTTTAGGGTTTAAGTCTGACTTGTTTTGTTCTAGCAACAGAATGTTTAACTATGAATGTAGCTCATGACTTTCAATTGCTATGTTCATTTCTTTGTATCATATTAATGCAGTCTTTTGTCTTAATCCTACCTTTCCAGTTGGAAATTAAATGCAGGTGAATTTTCAGTACTCATGGAAATTCCTTCCCAATACTATCCTATATGTCTCTCCATTTTATTGCTTTCATTCGTGTCTTCATTTCCTTTACTATATTTCTAAATCCCCAAGTCCTTACCCTGGCAGAGGTATTTTTGTTGAGGTTGTTCCCCAACACAGTTAGTTGTAACTGAACACTTTTCACAGTGGTTTTCAAGTATCTTTCTGATCATCCACTCATTATCTAGGTGTGAGCATATAAGAGAAGCAAGACAGTGTATCAGGTAGAAGAAACAGTGCATGTTAAATACTTTTATTTGGAACCACTTGCTAGATGTCATTTTAAATAAAGTGCATATACTAAACAACATAATAAAGAAAACATTAAATTGGAGAGACAACATAGTTTTTATTCAATTTGGGGATGCATTTCCTGTTGAGATGATTTAAGATTATATTTAAATGTCCTATATATCAAGGAAAATTCTATTATCTACTGAGAACTTAGGGTTTTCAGGGGATAAATAATAGGGAGATGGTTCAGTAGGTAAGAATATTTGTTCTGCAATTGGATGATCTAACTTCAAATTCCCAGCGTCCATGTAAAAAGTCATGTAAAGATGAGTATGCCTTTAATCCCAGCACTGCGGAAGAGACAGAAGAGTAGATTATAAGAGCACTTTGGCCAAGAAGCTTCACTTAAAATATGAGATTGCATATAAGTGAAGACCGTGTATCAAGGCAGTAAGATACAGAGCAATAGATTGTAATGGTGGACCTGTGGCATTTTACTTAAACTATTACATAGAGGATGACACCAGATGTCCTGTTCTTGTCTCTGAATATGTGTGCATGTGTACACTCATAGGAACGCAGGCACACCACAAACACGTACACACATAACAACAAGAAAACAAGCTTTAGAAGACAGATCTGACAAGATATCAAAAGTTCAAATATGTTTCCTAAAATGACGACTAAAACTCTGGTGCCCATCCAATGCTAACACCAAGCAGCCCAAAGCACTGAAGCAAATGAGGCTATAAGTGAATTTCTGTATAAAATGCTGTGGAAGAGGTATAATTATGAATAAAGAGCAACTAAAGAAAAACATGGGATCTTGATCATGGTTTGTTCTGGATCTCAAAGCACAATTGGAATTATGTATATTTACGGTAATTGTTTGCAATAAATAGCAATGTGTTAAGCCAAAATACACAAATATCTATGCAGAGTATGATTTATCACACTGCAACAATCACTATCATGTAGGTAACAATAATTCAATTATACACATGGTCCCTGATGTTATTTGTTTATGACTATTAGCATTAATTTAATATGAAAATGTTGGTCCACTGGAGTTTCAAGGGCTTTTAATGAAGCATGTATGAAACTATCCTGCTGGTACTGGCTGTGCTGATTTTATTTTGCTAATTTGGGACTAGTTAATGTAATATGAAAAAGAAACATGATGAAATTATGCTTCTAGTAGTGAAGTCTGTAATCCAAGTCTCATGAGGCAGACTTTGGAAAGGGCTAAAATATTAAATGCACCTTAGTAATTCAGTATATTATGTACATTCAGATGTATTTTATCATCTTCTAAAAAAAATTGCCCTTCTTCAAATGTGTATTGTGTGCACACATGCATGCTCACATGAATGGATACATGTCATTCTGTGTATGCACAAGTCAGAGAACAAACTTTGGAAACTGTTTTCTTTCCATCATCAATACAGGGATTGGGTTCAAAATGCGAGCTTGACACCGGGCTTCTTTAGCCACTGAGCAATCTCTCATTGTTCATAGCCTGAACATGCCTATGTGTTTGGAGATACTAATCTAATCATAAATGTATCAGTATATTTACACTAGGTTTTGGAATTTTTTGTGTCTTCTTACATGTTACAGAATTTATATTTCCTCAGAACCACATCCTGCCTCAGATAGAAACACATGAAATTAGAGAACACTTTATAAATTTGAAGCTTTCTCATTGCATTTGGTCAAGCAATGTTCCTCTTCATGGTTAAGAAGGGTTTCTGCTCTTAAATCAGAAATAATCCCACCATGCTACATAGCTCACAGACCAGATCATACCCGTATCATCAGTAACTAAATCCACTAAATTTTGTGACTATGCCAAGCTTCTATCTTCGCTGTGCACTTTCACAGTCTTTTGTTTTAGCATGATGGGTACTCCCAAGTAATAGAAAGACTTCTTATCTCCCTGAACCTCCAAAGACATGAACTTCTGATTTATGGCATTCCTGTGGTTTCTGATCATTCTCAGCAGGAATAAATTTAGGAATACAGAACCCAAAGGTGCATTGTAATTGGTTTCATCCTATTGGCTGTAATTTATCTTCAGCCATTATACAAATGCACTTGCTCTAAGTAAGACTTAATGCCCTCCCCCAGTTTCTGTGGCACTTAGGGTGACCTAGATAATCGTGGATATTTGCCAATGCTCTCCTCCCCCTGTGAATGGCCGGATGATATTAAGGACCAAGAGCAGCTTGCATTCTTTAGCGTATATATTCCTAAACCTCATACTCACGCCAGGCATGTAGGTACACCAAATTCTTACTCCTTCGACAATCATCACAAATTAGAATAATAACGCAGTTTTATTCTGACAATGAAGTTGTACTTGTTGGTCATTTACTATGGTAGGTATGACTATCCCAATTTTTATAGCAGAAAGAACTAAACTTCAAAGATATTTTATTTGTGCAATTAAACAATTGAAAAGTATTGGAGGACAACTTCGTAGAAGTCATATTAAACCATTCACATTTTCCATTCTATTCTTAATTAGTAAAGTAAATCTTCCCCCGCCCAATACTTTGCTGTGGAACAGATTCCACTCCTAAAATCCTCTAAACTTTCAAATTTGTTCTCAGTGATGAGATCCATTTTCCTTTTTCATGAGACAGACAAGTGGGAAAGAAAAGAAGTACATATGATGTTAAACGTTTATATCTATGCGTTCTGACTCTTAAATTACTAGCCGTTCTGCATGGTGTTCTTACACATTCTCACAAATAAGTTCTCCCAACATTTGGAGTGAGTCTTGGTTTAGTTGAAATTGCTTTTTTTTCCCCCTTAGTTTTATTTGGCAAGGTTCTAAGGATCCCTGTTACTTTCTGTGCCCTACATTACATAGGTGTTTCTACCCCAGGTCAAATTCCTCAGGAACTTATTATTTTTACAAGAGAGATAAAATAAATAAAAGAGTAAGGACCATTCTAGGTCTCTCGGAAGACTTTCCATTACAAATAAAAAGAAAAGAGAAGAAGAAAACGTCATCATTAAAGAACTTCACAATCATTTATAATTAAGAATCAACAATACAGTGTCCAAAAAGGTATATAACACCAAGTTTTATAAATTAACAAAAATTGCCTAAGCAAGTCACACTAAAGGTTTTGCATGTGTTTAAATTTGCTATAATTGAGAGCTATTTTGGTCTATTTAAATATTCACTTGCAAAGAGAGTCGAATAGTCAATGCACTGACTCTGGTTTGAGGTAAGGAGTTCACTTGGAAGCAGATGGCATGAAGAAAGGAGGAGAAGGCAAAATCATAAATCATAAGAGAAGAAGACAAAGAGGACACAGAGGCGAGTCAAAGTGGGTAAAAGAAGCTGGGTAACAAAAGATGCAGGCAGAAGCCAAGGAGAAGGAGGTAAAAGGAAGGGCACCGGAATAAAGGAGAGAGAGGTTTGCCAAATGACACCACGTGCTTAGCATCCTAATGAAAAGCTGCAGCAGGGAGAGCACAGCATGAAAGAGCAGCAGGGTAGGCCATAAAAGAGTGGGACAGCTTTAAAAGTAGCACTGTGTCAGATGACTGGGGATCATCACTCAGAGGAAGGGGCTCTAAAGTGTAAAGTTCATGATTTTCCTCAATAGCAAGTTATTCTGTAAGAGAAGCCACATGCTTTAGTCTAAACTACATGATAACAGAATGCAGTCAGTGAAGAGAAGACAAATGGTACAAATAATAACCCAGGCAATCCAATTAGAAAGATGACAAAGAGCTTTTCAATGACCTTGAGTATTGGTTAGGCTTTATGTCGATCCATATTTTTCGAATACTTGAGTCCTTAAATAGCCCAGCAGTATTTAAAGGATTTCTGTTCATGAAAAGACAAGTTTACATCAGATCAGAAAATCTTTGGAAACCACACAAATCATTCATGGCAATCACGGGAACAAGTCATTCCTTTTTTTCCCCAAATGTGGTTATGAGCAGTTCTGTGGTGAATTTTGTATGAATATAGTTTAAAAACACAGTTGTATCTTAATGGTTTTTAAACACTTCTATTTCTCTGTGTGTGTGGGTGCCGTAATGCCTGTGCTCTGATGTGTGTGGTTGTATGTACCCATACACTAACAGACCAATGACTATATTCAGATGTTTTCCTGATCAATCTTACTCTCTGGGATGACACTTCTTCAGCCCTCTTCCTCCAGATCCCTTCAGCTTTCCATATCCACATCAGACATGTGAAAAATTGGAAACTCATATGTCCCAGAATTATTCACCTCCAACAGTCTTTCTTTTTTTCTTTTTCTTTTTTCTTTTTTTTTTCAGAAACATTATTCCTTCATTTTAGGAAATGAGATCATAGGATGGTTTCTGAGGATCACCAGCACGAGTATAGGCTGATAAGAGAAAAAACAGGTCAGGATGAAGAAACCAAGACAAGGTTTGACTGTAAGCAAGGTTTATAATCTTGTTTGTGAGATTCTCAGGAAGATACAGGGTTAGCACTGGGAAAAGAATAAGATTAAATGTAAGACCTTGGCCTTAAGCGGGACACTATTGTTTTTAACATTCTTATTTGGGATATGCCTATAAGAAAGGAATATTGTACTAAGTAGTGGCTCAGTCAATACAGTGCTTGCCAAGCAAGCATGAGAACCTGATTTGGGGTCTTCAGCACATAAATAAAGTCAGGGTCACCAACGTGTGACTGTAACCCCAGCATTGGGGAAGTCGCTAGGGCCTTCTGCCCAGCCCGTCTAGAGACATGGTGAGCTTCAGGTTCGTTACAATTTGGAAAATTTTAAAATATTACTCTTCCTTTAATCAGTGAAGCAAGATAACCACCTATCTGTCCAAGGTATGTGAGATAGAACTACTAAAGATTCTGATCCCTAATTTTCTTTGGTCTCAAAGTTCACCCATAGGTGAATTTCACTACAGTGTTACCACAGTGGACAACTGATTCTACTCCCTGGTCATGTACACATAGATGAGTATAAACTTAATTTATCAAAATACCTATTCCTTTGACAACCAAACACATTAGCATAAATGTAAATAACCATCATGCTTTCCTTTTAATCTATTGTACTGCACAATTTACTGTCTCCACTCAAGCACCAAAATGACCAGTGGCATAGTTCAGCAAATTAACGTACTTTCTGTGCAAATGTGGGGACCTGAGATTAGATCCCTAGAACCCATGTAAAAGCCAGTGAAGCAAGGTAACCACCTTTAACCCCATCTCTCCACAGTCAGAGCAGGGTGAACCCCAGGGCATAGGAGCTACATACACTTGAGAAAGTTGTTGAGTTCCAGGTTTATTAACATTCTGTCTCAATAAATAAAGTAAAGAACAATCCAAGGAAGACTCTTGACATCAACTTTGTCCCTGTACACACACACACATACACACACACACAAACACACATTCATTTATTGCAGTCAGTATTGTATAGTTTTATATAGTATTGTGGTCACTATACTTGACCCTCATGAGGGCAGAAAGGATGTCTATTCTGTGACTTCACAATATATCCCACAGTTCATACAATGACACAAAAGGAATGAAAATATATGTTCTTTTGTTCAGAGAATCTATAAATTTAAGTCCATAAGAGAATGGTTCAGTGTTGAAAAAGTTTTAGGTTTAGATAATAATCATTACAAATAATGACATTTTTCTCCAAACAATAGAAAAGCTAATGGTCGCAATCAGAGGAATAAACCCTAATGAGAAGTTGAATTTATTTTTAAATAGAAAGGTTAAATATTGAAACCGTCTGGTGAAGAGGCCTCTATCATTTCCTCACTACAGATATCGTGGTTAAATATCTGATTTCTTTTGCAGCCAGGCAGTTTATCCAGTTTATGTCTGAATAGGGCTCCAGTGAAAATAGATGGGGTTTTTAAGGGATGTTTTTAACCTTTAGATTTTGAATTCCTTTTATTTTACTTGTGATTATAGAGTTTTGTATCATAGGCTCAGTTGACTCTGTGCTATGTCATTAGTTAAATAAAATAAAAACGTGTTTCCTATGCAACAGAATTGAGGTTGGTCTACACAATACTGTGTTTGTAAATGTGTCTCCCAAGCCACAGCATGATGGATTATTGTCCTGCTGAACACACATATGAGTCCTTCCTGCATAGAAAGGAAAAGGAAATTCACTTTGAACTGAATTGAGATAAACATATCTCATAAGTGAATCAAGATTCAATAATCCACAGCAGTAATTCCCAAAGTCAAAAGAAATATATTTTGGATTCCATACCTCACATCAAAATAGCATTACCATGATATTAAATTAGATGTCCAATTTATCAACAGATTCTTCCTTCATATGTATGTTTAAAACACAACTTAAAATATTCCATATTAGCATTGAACTCAGTTATATATAATACATCAATACAAATAGAGACTGCTATATTTTTTAAATATTTGATTCTATTTTAACATTTATGATATAACAAAAATAGAATCTATGTTTACCTATCTTAAGGTTTTCTCCTTGAAAACCATTTGAGCCTTACATACTTGGCAAATGATTCAAAATTATTAAATTATTGCCCTCTAGTTAGTATGAAATTTAATATACTCTTACCGATGATGGAAACAAATTTAATATTTCGAAATTGTGCTCTAAGGCCTTTAACCTAGACCATTATACCTTAGTATCTCCATGTGATAGTTTTATCAACCTGATATTACCTGTAATAACCTAAGAAGAGACTGTATACGAGGGATTTCCTATAGGTTGTTGGCTATGGGAATGCTTGTTGGGAAGTTTACATGGGTTTAATTTATGTAGGAAGACCCAACCTAAATGAGGACAACTGAATTCCATGATTTGGGGCTCTGGCTTGCTTGGCATAAGAGAAAATTAGCTAAGTACTAAGCACAAACACATGTGTTCTCTTGCTGCTGCCCTACTATAGATGTGCTGTTACGAGTTGTTATTTGTTACTACTGTGACTATGACTTTGAAACAGTGATGAACTGTAATGTGGAATTGGGAGTGAAAGGAAATCTCTTCTCTTCCACTTGCTTTTTTTTTTAGGGTATATTAAAAGAAACACGAATGAAAACAGGACATGCTCAAACACTCAATTGCTACATTTTCTTTTCTTTTCCGAGTTGGAACTTCAGAATTGTCCATGTCTGTCAGTGTTTAGAAACTTGACTGAGGGAATCATTGAGCCAACTATAGCCTTACTTGAATACTGGCATTTTTAATAAATGTGAAACATGAGAATTACTTCTTGATAATTGCTTAACACCTGCAAGTCGCCGACAAATTGTGTCCTCTGAGAGATGCTTGCTCACTGGTAAGTACTGATCGTTGGAATACTCTGCTCAAAACTTGCAGCTCCCTTTACTTAAACTTGCAAAGAGTACAAAGTTGGACAATTATACATATATACACAAGTGTGATACTCCTTACTGTGATATATAATTTCAGCATATGATCTTATATTTTATTAAATTAAATACTTGGGTTGCCACAGATGTCTGGGAAATTTATGTCAGTGGCCACAATATAGACTATGAGGCTCTGTTGGTTGTGATCCGACTCACTGGCTTTGAATCTAACCTTGAAAATCCTCTGCATACAATTTTATAAACTTAGCCATCAGGGAGTGCTTTCATTTGCATAATTATCCTCTTCAAGATAGTTCCATCTCTCACAATGTCCCTTTAATTATGACATCAATACCATAGAAAATTAGACCTTCTCCTTGTAGTTCTATTAAACATACCCACAAATTATTCCTTTCACATTTTTAGATTTAAAAGAGTTACCCAGTCATCTCTAGTTATTTAGATCACCTCCCTCAACTTTAATCATTTTTGATATGCAGCTTTATTAATCCTATAGTCAAAAATCAAAGAAAATATAAACCTAGTGGCTTAAATTAATTCCCTCAATTGGCAGGTATATGTAATTGAGTTTATTCCCATGCCATAAACTAAATATCAAGGTAGATGAAATTTTTATGGAAAATGAGTATATGTATATAGTATTCTAACTTTTATAAGTTAGTGGAAGTTTTGAGATTAATATGTATTTTATATTGAAAATGATGCTAAAGAGCCTATTTAAAAAATAACGACTCAAAATTAAAGGACTCTGAGTTTGTAGATTAAAATACAATCTGGTCCATGTTTTTAATTTTAACACTGACTATTCAAGCCTGTTATTGTATTTTCATGGAAAAGTCATATTTAATGTTTATATTCTCACTTTCTATCACTAGATAGTTTTCAAAATTCTTACTCAGTATCATTGCCATAAATACAAAAACTATGAATTTTTATTAACTAATGCCATTTAGGGTAGATACTGTAGGTTATATGACAACAGTTAATTATTTATCTAAGATAGCATTTCAGCAACCACTCAGTCATCCCTACCTAATAAAACATCAATACCTTTATTAAAACAGAGCTTCAGTGAGTCTCCTTTCTTGGAAAGAGCTGGCATTTCATTAAATGCTCATGCTCGTGAGGTAATGCATCTTGACAAAGAAGGCTTTCAACTCAGAATCTTCTCAAATTGTGCCTTATCCACTTATTTATTTAGTTGTCCTCTGAGTACTTTTTTGAGCTATAATTAACTATAATGTTTATTTACATTGATTTCTCTATGTCCATCTGGTATAGTATTGCATCAGGAAGTAATTTTCTGAACACTTCAAACTTGCAATTGATTTGGAAAACAAAGATAATGTTTGAGATTCTGACTCTATATGTGAAGTTTGACTAACCCTTGGAAGTACATAGCTATCAATCATCTGGAATGTTACTATTCTGTTCTAGAAATCATCTTAACCCAAGCTATTTCTGCTTAGATGTATATTTGATTGTCTAATTAAAATGTGTATCTGGTAAGTAGAAATGCAAGAGTTCTATTCATTAAGACTAACCCTATACTAGGTTATTCTATCAGATCACAAAAAGAAAATCCATACCTATTCTCAGAAGCAAAGGAAAATCAGTAATTATTTTAAGTTTTATTAATTATAGTAAATCAAAGTAACACTTCAAAATCAGCACCATTACAAACCAAATGACCAAATATGGCCTCTCCTTGTCAACAGACCTCTCAATTCTATTTTAAGGCTGATCTGATTAATGCTAAAAGATCCTAAGGCTAAAGCAATATGTAAATTTTGATGAGCATGATTATCTAAAAAGTGAGGAATATCTTGTTTAGCCTTGTGAATATAGCATTGGGTATTTTTCATGATCCAAAAGTTTTAGACAGCTGTACACTGCAAAATTTTATCTAGGACATATTTACTTTTGGCTTCTTGAAGTTTAATGTGATTATAATCTAATTAGGGTAGCCGAGACACTCTGGGCATAATCCACTGCTTTATGTCACACAATATGCTATCAAGATGCCCCAAAGTTTAATATGAATTTGAGCAACCAAACTTTTACATAGTCTTATATAACTAAATCTCAGTGTATTAAAAGAAGAATCTTCAAATTAATTCAAGATGAAAAAGTTGTTAGGCAGTAAAATATATCACAAACTTAAGGTAACTTACACTGTACAAAAATACAAGTATATTCCCTATAATATGTATCTATATATACTAAGTGTATATGTTCTTGTTTATGTATATATAAGATGACATTTGGGCCAAGCAAATTCAAGATAATGATAATCTTAAATTTCAGGTATATTTTGAAAATATGCTGTATATTAAGGAAGTCATGGCAGTAAAAGCAATTAATTATAGTCAAAATTGTATGAGATTAAATCTAGTGTATTTTACTCTGTAGATTTGGTCTTAGTTTCTCCTGTAATCATTTTAAAGCCAAAATGAGAAAAAAATACATAAAATATTTAGTAAGTATACCATGGCATTAAACTCATTGAATAGCAATTATTTAAATACACTTACATATTGGTTAATATATTTTATATCACTCACAATTAAATATACCCTATCATGATGGTATAATATATTTCAAATATGAGTTGTCTCACACATTACTTGGAGTTAGGTTATGAGCTAAATATATATATAATTCCAGGGATTGGTTATTGAAGCCTCAACTCCAATTAACTCAGAATAAAACTGTACCTGGATATATGACTTTTAAAGAGTCAATCTTAAAAACAAAAATTCTCTAATTATGAGTTTCGTGGTGGTTTGAATGATTGGTTCTCATACTGTCTCAAGTTTGAACCACTTGCTCACAACTCGGTGTTGTTGTTTGAGAGGTTTGAGCAATGCAGTCTTCTGGATAGATTTTGTCTCTGGAGCGAGCACTGTGGACTTATTTACTCCGTCAACTCCCAGTTCCCTCCCTCTGCTTTGAACTTGTAATCAGCTTCCTGCTCCCACTACCATGCTGCTTTCTCTTCCCTGCCAGGATGGAATTTTATTGTTGAAACTATAAGGCCCAATAAACTCTTTATTCTATAAGTTGTCCTGGTCATGGTGTTTTCCACACCAAGAGAAACTAATACTGGCTGAAATAATGTCATGAATCTTTTTGAGGCGGGTTATTTGAATACACAGAGTAACATTAGACCTGCGCTTAAACACAGACCATGTAATGACTCAGGGAGCGAACCCATTTCAAAACCTCAAGAGAAGCCAAACATATTCATTCTTATTTTAATTTGGGTGTCTAGCTGCTGATACTGGAACAAATAAATTTCTGATATTTTATAATGTTTACTTTTATAAATAAATTTGTATTAATTGCATTTTGTTATAGTGTTCTAGTAAATGTAAACTATAAGTAGATTTCAGAATAATGTTTAATATGTGGTAATAATACTTGTTCATTAATTATGCACAATGTTTTTCAATGCTACTAAACACATAATACAAATGAGAAATTATGTTCTTTTATCTACAATATGGTTATGAAAATATGGTTTATCTATAATATGGTAAAGGGTTTGCATACACTCATATTTCCCTGAATTCTTACATGCTGTGTACAATTTGTAATACTTTGTACTCTATTTTATTGACTTTTCTTGCCTTGCTGTAGCACAGAGATAAAAGTGATAAATACAGCTTACCCACAGATGTCCATTACTTACCTACAGTCTTGTGATTCCTGAAACATCTGCCTATTCCAGAAACTTATTAAACAGCACAGACATGTCGCCCCAACATAGAGACAGACATACCTCTCAAATCAATTTCAGATTTAACAGATTCTCAGACACATCAATAAACATAATATGCTTGCCCTAGAGTACCAGACAGAAGGTGGCCTGCAGAAACCTGTGTTTGTCAGGGATAAATTGAAATATAATCCAAAAATTCACAGTAGTCATACATGCAAATAGAATTAAAAATCTTGTCTCATTCCTTTCATTACATTCAGTATATTAGTATTATTATTTTTTTTCTTAAATTAACTTTAAAAGTAAAGAGTTCATCAAAATAACAACTTTCGAGTAATAAATTAGTTGTAAGTTCAAGGAATTTATGTTATAGCATGACAGGCATGCTTAGAGATGCAGTGTATACTTGAAAAGTACCGAAAAGAAAATTTAAACTCATGTTGCCTAAGAATCAGATATGTAAATTAAAGAAAATATTTTCTTGATTAGTCATTCCACAACTAAAGCATGTTTCAAAACGTGAACTTGTAAGCCACAGTGTAAAAATGTTTGTCAAAAACTAACAAATTTAATAATTTAAAGCAAATCTTTAAGAAATCTTTGAGGAAACAATGTAGAAGACCATGAGGCATTACACAAATATGCATAAAATACAATGCCTGCTCCAAAAACTGAATAAAGGCAACTTAGCAAAACATGTCTACACAACCCCCCCCCATATACATTATACCACGAACACCAAAAGGTACCAAAAGGAAAAGACAAATAATGAAAATCATGCATGCACACATACTCAGCCAGGTGCGACGCCATTGTTGGCATCTCTCACTTGCCATTTGAAATCATCTCCTTAACTGTATCTGAAAGTAGAATCCTGAACATCTGGATAGGAAAATACCCAATTTTTCCCCTCACTTTCTAAGTTTTAGACCTTCATAAGGATATCTGGTCTTCATACATTATCAAATTCTTGATATTTATTAATTTCAGTTATTTTCTTCGAATTTCACAAGATAAAGATGTTTTATGCTTGTATAAAATGGCCTACCATGGCACACATTCTAATTCTGTTCCTGGAGTAAATCATACTTGTTTATGAACCAGCCAGAAATGGCTCCATAGGTAAAATGCTTACCATCAAATCTGATGACCTAAGTTCAATCCCAGGATCCACATAGTAGAGGGAGAAAACCAATTCCTATCTCTAGATGTCACAGATACCTCAATGTCTCCAGGTAAAGGAGCTGTTGATTCTACATGGCACTGCTGTATAAGCCCTGTCAAGCATCACTCTGATCTGACATTTACACACGAATGACAGAATCAGTTTGTTCATCTCAACAAAAGCTGAACCTTCATCTAGCTATGGATGGAGATAGAGACAGAGACCCACACTGGAGCACTGGACTGAGCTCCCAAGGTCCTAATGAGGAGTAGAAGGAGGGAGAACATGAACAAGGAAGTTAGGACCACGAGGGGTGCACCCACCCACTGAGACAGTGGGGCCGATCTATTGGGAGCTCACCAAGGCCAGCTGGACTGTGACTGAAAAAGCATGGGATAAAACCGGACTCTCTGAACATGGCGGACAATGAGAACTGACGAGAGGCCAAGGACAATGGCACGGGGTTTTGATCCTACTTCATGTTCTGGCTTTGTGGGAGCCTAGACAGTTTGGATGTTCACCTTCCTAGACCTGGATGGAGGGGGGAGGACCTTGGACCTTCCACAGGGCAGGGCACCCTGACTGCTCCTGGGACTGGAGAGGGAGGAGAAGAGGTGTGGGGGGAGGGGGAGAGGGAAGGGAGGAGAGGGAGGGAAATGGGAGGCGGGGAGGAGGCAGAAATTTTTTTTTTTAAAAAAAAAAAAAAATGAACCAGCAATGTAAAACAATGCTGATGAATTAGATCTAGACTTTGAAAAGATGGTCATTGGGTGTCTCAGAAATATTTTGGAAGGTTTTATGAGATTTTTAAACAAGTGGCATAATTTTAAAATTAAATACTTTTATGCTCAGGTACGAATTCATGTGTAGACTGGTGTGAGGAAGTCAAAGGGCAACCTTTGTAGTTGTTTCTAGTGATCATACATAATATTTTTCTCTGGCTTATATGTAACTAGTGGGCTAGGGTAGCTGGAAAGCAATCTTTAGGGCTGGGATGTCTCTACTTCCTCACTACCAGGATTATAATAATCCTCTCCAATATCATGTTTTTTTTCTGTGTGTGATCTTTTGATTAAACTTAGGTTCTCTGATACACCTTGTAATAGTGATTATTATGTTTATATTACATTTCAAATATACAGCACAGCAAAACATACAGACTGCAAATGTGTTTACTTAAATATAAAGATGAGAGTTAAATGTTATTATTATTAAGGAAATGCAATGTGATACAGAGATCATATATTTTCTCCATACCCCTTATTACATCTAACACACAAAGAAATATAGATGCTTAAAAAATTGTACTGTGCTCAATATGTTTTTCTCCGAAGGTAAATGCAGACAGCATTTGACTGAAAGAAAATATGGCTTCTGGTCTCCGCTGGATCCACTGGCAAATTGACTTTCATAAATCTGACACCGCAAATTTATATTACTTTTGGCATTTACTGACTATTTCCTCACCTCCAGGAATAAAATCAGATTGCTGGTAAATATCTCAGAGCAAAAAGTTTTGGATTCTTTTCTCTGATTTTTTCCCCCTGTGTACATTTGCACATTCACCTGAATCAAATGATCATATATTCTAGGGTCAGATGACCTGGATCAAACAATCTACATCACTAATTAGCTATATGATTTCAGAAAAAAATTCTATTAATGATTCACCTTCCTTATCTCAGGAAAGAGACTTAAAGTACCAAACTCATAAGGAATTTGAGATGATTAATTGGATGACTTTAATTTTTGCAATTAGAACAACATTAGTATTTGGTAAGGACTAAATGCTAACATCAATGATGATGATAATGTTAATGACGATTTCTTAGTCTTTTAAAACATTTTACTAGTTCTAAATAACATATATGAAGTGATTCATAAACATCAGAAAAATTCTATCTTTAAAACCCTAATGTCACTCATGATGTTGATTCAACGATTATTCTAAAGCAAACAGAGAAACTGTTTTCTCCTGTGTGACCTGAGTACTATGTTTTATTCAACAAATGGTAAATTGCTCTCAAGCAGGAGATTTCCTAATTTTTACTTGAGCAAGCAACCAAGTAGGAGTGTGCTGGGTCCAAAGCCCTCAGTACCATGCTAATGATTTCTTCATGGTGAATTAATAAGATTAAATGTTTGTGCTTTCAGTAGCTGTGGGGAACAGTGGGAGAGCTTCCACCAACACATTGCCAGCCTGGTGCCCCTGCGTTCCTGTGTACAGATAGAACAGGAATACTAATGGCCTGTCCAGAGTCTGCTAAACTTAATTTAATAACAATTATTTCAGCCAAAAACAGAACCTCAGACACCTTCTCTCCTCAAAGGAAATTGTGTGTGTGTGTGTGTGTGTGTGTGATATGTGTATGAACGAGTAATGTACTGTGCACATAATGTAAAATTTAGGTTTTGTAGTAGGTGAGTGACTAGTGTTTAGTTGTTTGTCACAGTAAGAAATGATTAGTTTTTGACAACTAATAACTAAATTCTCAATTTACTTGGTAAAAGTTGTATCACCAATTTAATATATTCTTTCACAAATATGTCTTAACACATACACCTACTTATAGCATATTGTTTATTGAGCACAAAAATGAATCAGGCAATTGATTTCTGATTATTTCCCCTAAATATGCTGATTAAACACATTAATTGAAAACCTTTCTTCATTCTCTCTCTGATACTTCTCAGTCCCTGTCTGTGGTCACATACAATTTTACTTATCATTTTTCTTTTCATAATTTTATATTGGAAATAATATGACTGGGATTCAGACTTTTTAGTGTTATTACTTTTACTTGTTGAGATTATAACATAACTATAGCATTTATATGCCTAGCATCTAAAATAGTGGTGTGCTGATAAAAATAAGGAGAATACATTTTAAGTAAGAGAATATGTTTTCACTAAGATAAATTTTAAGAATAATTGTTAAGAAGAACCACCATGAAATTCTATAGAGTTCCTTTGGCAAGAAATCGAAAATTTTCAATGCATGAATTAATAAAAAACAAACATGGAACAAAATATTAGAAATTAATTCTATTTCTGAGAGAACTGCATACCTTTATTTACATTACATCATGAAGACAGCTAACATGGTGGAACATGTATTGAAGGAAGGAGCACTGAAACCAGGGTCCAAAGGGGAGGAGGTAATGGAATTTGCATACGAGAGCTCCAAAAGTTAAACATTAAAAAAGTTTAATTTCTTTCTAAATTTTTCAATAAAGGAATGTCAGTGTGTATTTTATAACCTCTTTAAAGATGCCTTCAGATGGTCACCTGAACCATGCAGGATTTCTCTAAAAGTCTTGCTCAGAAAAAGAATCTGAAGTAAGCTTTTGTTATTGTTGCTGGATTTTTTTTTTTTTTTTTGAGACAGGGTTGCTTTGGAGATTGTTCTGAAACTAGATAGACTAGGCTAGCCTCAAACTCTCAGTGATCTACCTGCCTCTGCCTCCCAAGTCTCCCAAGTGTTGAGATTAAAAGCATGTGACACCACCACCTGGCTAAAGGTAAGTTCTTAGAATTCCTTTCTTCTCCAATTTTACCATGTGAAATATGGCCTAACTGATTATTATATTATCACAAGCTAAAAATTATTTATACCATTACAAATATTAGCACATATACTATAAGAAGGTGTATATGTTAAGATATATCTGTGAAAAAATATATTAAATTGGAGATACAGCTTCTGCCAAATAAATTGAGAACTTTCTTATTATGCAGTGTCTGTATATGTACACATGAATTCACATAAAAATGCAACCAACAATAAACATCTTATTGTCCATTTATATATTATGAAATGTATTTAAATACGTATACATAAAATCACACATATATTTATATAAATTACACACTACTATTGAGGCCTTAAGATTTTTGTCCATAAAAAGATGAAGAAAATCACTAATTGTAGCATCTAACCTCTAAAACTGCATTGTCAGACCTTGCTCATTATGTAGTAATTAGAAAGAGCCCATTAGCAACAATGTTGTGAACTTTTCTCTGTAGTTCAGGGGACAGCATGGTGTAACCAATTAAAACAAAGACATTTAAGGAGGTGAAAAAAAAAGTGAACCCAGTTCATTAGACCTTCATATTTGGGGTTTAATAACACCAAAGTGCACATTCAAGCAAAAAAAAAGAAAACTTGAATTGCAGATATATCCCAAAGCATACAACTAATGTGAGAGATTTGGGCAATATAAAAATTACCCAAATAGCTGTTAAGAAACCCAAACCAATTGTAATACATTGTGTAAAAGTACATGCTTTTAAGATACATGTTTTGATATTACTGGGGCAATTTTAATGAGAATTTTTTTCATTTAACCATTAGCAGACTCAAGAAATTATGAATACTAGGAAGTAGAGGAGTGCAGAGTATATTAAACATTAACATTAGAAAAGGGTGATTCAGAATTATTCCGAAGTTTTATAACAGAGCTTGTGGGAGTGGCCACTAAATTGAGGCCCTCATCAAGAGAGGGAGGCTGTGCTCTAGACTATGTATATAGTCGGGATCAAGATAGCTCACAAACCTAGGGTAGAACCAAACATTACTGATGAAAAAAAAATAGTCAGTGAGGTAGAGGGGAGGTGGAGGGAGAGACTGGAAGGAGGGGAGCAAGGGGAGGTTGTAGTTCAGGAGAGATTTTATGAGAGACGAATAAAAATTAATTCATGAAGATCTCTTCTCAAAGTGGTCAAGCGGTATCAAATGCATAAGTGCATTTTAGTTGATCTTATTTACTTTCCTAGTTCTTATCTCCATAGCTATCTTTGACATTTATAAATCTGTTTCTATTTGTTCACACAGTCATGGGGTATGTCATTCTATAGCTCACTGAGAGTTGTTCATGGTGCTCAGTAAAAGGAATCAAATGTAAGTGTGTACAATTAGTTGTGAGAGTTGGTCTCTCTGTATATTCCTCACTATGAAAACCTGATACTTTGAAAAAATACCGACACATATGTGAAGCACTCAGGTATGTTGCTTACTCTTTGAGAGCATGAAGTATTTTTTTTTTCAACTCTGAATCTAATAGTAAAGCTATGTGCATGCAGAGCCACTATGATATGTTTGGATTGTAGACAGTGACTTCACCAAGTACAAATTACAACAGTGTTCTGAGAAAAATCCTATGATAGCTAGAGGACAGTCAAATTAATTTGCCCCCTGCAAGGAGCTACTGTGGTCACTAAAATAAGCACACTGTCTTCATGGCTAACCGTAATTTAAAATTGGTGGGAGGAAGAAAGGGAGAGTAGAAGAAGGAAAAACAATATTATGAACTCAAAAAGATAATTTAATATGTTTACTATGTGCCATGCAATTTATTTTTATCCTAAGAGTAATTTACAATGAAAATATTGCAGTCTGATACAAGACACAAGGAAGCTTGCTAGTGCCTAAAGGACATCATTGTATTAAGAAGGACTGTTTGATCAGAATTCAATTAAATTCCAAAAATATGCATCTTATTGCTGTAGAATTATTTTTACTCAGAAATAACATTTTTTATTTCCCCCAACATATTTTAAAGCAAAAATACATTCCCCAATACAGAAACAAATGTCTATACTAAAAGATGTGTCCTGTCCTCTGCCTGTTACTGCTCTATTGTTGTGATAAAACACCTTGACAATGACAGCTTCTAAAAGAAAGTGTTCAGTTTGGGACTAAGAGTTTAGAAGGTTAGAGTACATACAGGCAGAACTATGGCATGAGGGCAGGAACAGCTGAGAGCTTATGTCTTCATCTATAAGCAGGAAGCAGGAAGGTATGTCTTTTGTTACCTTAAAGCCCCCCCCCCCCCCAGTGACATACCCTTTCTAATAAGACCAAACCTACTAATTCCACCCAAAGAGTTCCACCTGCTGGGAACCAAGAGTTCAAATATAGGAGCCTATGAGGTCTTTCTTATTCACACCATCAAAGGTCCTCACCTCTCCTAGCTCCGCCCTGGCTATAGATCTTAGTTTCTCAAGAGATCCTGTTTGCTCATGATCTGCTTCACGAAAGGAGAGAACTAGAATACCAAGTGAACCAAAACCACGAAGACTTAACACTGGCCCAATTCTTGTGTTCTGCCACCTCATATATGAATCCTAAGGAATATTTAGAACAATATAATTTAAAGAACTATGATTGAAAGAGGTTTCAAGAAGAAACTCGGTATCTGTCCAAGGAAACGATACAGAAGCAATCACGACATTATTGGCTGTATCTTTGACACTCACCTAAAAACACAGAAATGAAACCACACAGGCTCTAGACATTCTAAAGCATGGTTATCAGCAAACCTCAGACAGAGTGGAATGATACCACTGTTACTGAGAAAGAATGAATGATATTCTTATGTAGAATGACGTCATTTTAGAATGAGTTAATTAGCAAACAATAAGGCAGCATATTATATGTGTAAAACAAAGCATACAGGTTAGAAATGCGGAATAGCGATTTTACAGAAGTGGTTTGCCATGAGTAATAACCACTCCAACAACTGGCAAACTTGATCCTATCTTTATTTTGAAATGATGACTCTTAGGAGTGAGAAATCTTAATTACAGAGAAGAACAAAAAGAGGCCTGAGAGCACAGTGGTGTGAGTGAGAGACACTGTGTTCCTGAAATGGAGAAGAGTGATATAAAAGAGGGAAAGAGGCTTTATGAAGTACATTTGAGTCAAAATAGGCAAATCCTGATTCCTGCTGGAATGCGCAAATTACTCATAAGGGGGAAATTAGAGACACGTTGAAGACAAATCTGGTAAATCTTATTCTCGGTGAAATTAATCATCATGCCATGTGATTTGTGGGAAAAAGTGAAAAGACTGTGTCATTTGATCCAATTACTAAGCATTTTGGGGGCAACTACAGGACATTAACACAAGCACTTAGCTCTACTGCATACAAAACCCCATTGAGTTGTTTGGTCTATAGGTGTGGGGAAACAATTCCACAGGGTAGTTCACTGCTTTACTGGGATAAACAGAGATGCAATGAAAACTGATGTTGATGAGTATGAATCAAGTACAATTTTAAACAAATTTCCTATTGGATAAAGTGAGCTACCTAAGAATTGAATCTCTTCTGGAATCATCTGCATTTCTTCAATTCGTGGTTGCTTCACCTTTGATAACAATCTTGGCTTCTACACAGTAACAACAACCACATCCCCTTCTAAGTTCTCCACTCTGCAGAATATAAGCAAAGTCCTGACAGATCTTTGAGTCTACCAGATCTGTGCTCAGTGGCTGGGTCAGAGAAAACCTTGGAGGTTGTTGGAGAGAACAATGTAGGGAGGGAAGTGGGTGAATGCTCCTGTCCTATCTTCAGTGGCTCCAAATTCCCTAAGATCTGCTGTCTTCTGGTGGAGATCATATCATGCTCCCCTGGTCACAGCCTAGTGTGAGGATTCCTCACTCCCTAGAGCCAGGGTGGAGGAAGCTCTTCATTCAGTCGATTCTGCATCTTGTCAATGGGGATGATGTGGCTTACAGAGGTTATACAAACTGGTTGGGAAACTTATTTCCACTTTGCAGAGAAGGTTGACATGTGTCAGCTCACCCTGTCTATTTCTATTTCTAAGGCCAAAGGGAAAGGCAACTACATTTCCTTTGCAATCACAGGTGGTCACCCTGCCATCTAGGGCAATGAGAGAGATTTTGAAATAGGCAATCTAGTTGTTCATTTATGTGGGGGCTTAGGCTCCTGGAATGAAATCAGGCCTTTGTTTGTTTGTTTTGTTTTGCTTTTTGAGACATAGTTTTCTCTGTGTAACAGCCCTAGATGTCCTTAGACCACGCTGGCCTTCAACTCACAGAGATCTGTCTGCCTCTGCCTCTGCCTCACAAGTGCTGGGATTAAGGGCCTGTGGCACAACTGCCTGGCTAAAGAGGGGTGGTTTTTCTTGGGGGGTGGAGCGGGTATGCAGTTGTTACTCCACTGAACTGAGGTTGGTTAATGAAGTGCTACCCTTTCATCTGATGAAGGGAGCAGTGGAAAGTGTTTAAGATATCTCTTCGTTGTCTATAAAAAGATCCAAAATTAACAGTGAAATTTCTGCTTGGCTAAAACTGTGTTCCTTTTATGACAATACAAAGCAAACATTCTAGACTTCCAAAGAACTTATTTAAAAAGAATAACAAAAGACAAATTATAAAGGGATGAATTAAGATGTCACGCGAAAACCAAAATTTAACTGCTACAAAAATGTGACATTGTGACTACGTAAATTAACCCCTTAAATTAACATATAAATGTATTGTGCTGCATTTCTCAATCTAAAAATATTTTTCCTAAAATAAACACAAAGGGGTTGAATAACAAATGTTCAGAATACGTATGAAAAGAAAAAGGAGCGTAACTATAACCATGAAACACTGGCAAAGCAAACCTGGAGCGATTCCATTCGCGTTAAACTAGCACTGAAATCACTTGAGGAAAGACGATTCTTCATCTAAACATAGATGTATAATGTGTGGCATTTTTTTAAGATTTAGTGAACCCACACTCTAAGACACGGAGTGTAAAACCCACAGGGGCATTTTAATTCTATAAAATACTGACTTACATCAAACAGCTGACGATGGACTCAGACATCTTCATCCTTGCACTTCATCTCTGTGCTGGCATTTCCCCTCTGCCTTCTGACATTCCGAGCCCCACTTAAGGGACTCTAGCCTTGCTCAGCATCTATATTTCATAATAACATAGATACCGTGCAAGTTCTGAAGCAGAGCAAATAGGCTGCAACTCATCAAATATATTTTATTCTTTACTTTATAGATACATGAAAAGGAAGAATATTTTGCCCCCTGGCTCAATTCTTCTAACTTTCTTTTCTTTATGGACCTCCCAATGACTTCAAAGAGAAATTTTCTCTGTGAAAATTGAACAAGGTTTGTAATGTATAAATCTATGTTCTTTAATGTCAGGAGATAAAACAACTAGACATCATTGCAAAAATAAAAAACTATAAACAAAAAACAGCGAAACTAATAGCAATTTTGGACAGTTCCTATGGTTAATATCTGTTTGCCTTTGTCTAAGAAGAAGAAAGTCATGATCCTCATGTACTGATAGCATATGATTTATATGAACTTTTCTCATGTTAACTTTCCTGCATCTCTGTAGAATAATATTGTCATCTTTAAAAGCAGTGCAGTGGCATCTTAATCATTTTGAAGAAGTCCTCTTTTATCACCTTAGTATGGGCATGCTGTATGAATTTTGCAGTGAGGCTCAGAATCGGCTATTTCTACTTGGCAGGTAAAATATGGCAAATGTGACTAACAGTATTTACTTCTAATTGTATTTAATTAAAATTTAAAGAACATATCCACATTCATGCGTTGGCTCTCCCCCATTAAGCTGCACAGTTCCAGGTGTGTTCAGACATCAGGTAGTTTGATAGGGGTGCAACCACAGGTGAAGAGAGAACTGGAGTCAGGGAACTTATGGTTTTGAGCTGATGGTGCTGGACAGTGCAAGAGTGAAGAATAAAATTGGAGTAAAAAATACCATTTACAAAAACCAATGGATGGATTCATATGACCAGAAGAAGACAAGCAAGAGAAGATAAGCTTCGGAAAGTTTTAAGCAAAAGCAGTTCAAGAAAGGCTCTGGGGGGCTGGAGAGATGGCTCAGCGGTTAAGAGCATTGCCTGCTCTTCCAAAGGTCCTGAGTTCAATTCCCAGCAACCACATGGTGGCTCACAACCATCTGTAATGAGGTCTGGTGCCCTCTTCTGGCCTGCAGGCATACACACAGATAGAACATTGTATACATAATAAATAAATATTTAAAAAAAAAAAGAAAGAAAGGCTCTGTAGCTATGAAACAGCAGGTGCAAGTCTTAATTTAGTGGCCTTTGCACAAAACTGAGAGAAGCACATGGCTGGGGTAGAGGGACTGAGAAAAAGCTAGTCAAAGTACAAAGGTTTAGCAGGGACTAAACAGACCAACCAAGAGTAACACCAGTGTTGAATATTTTTACCTTTATAATAAAAATGTTCTAATATGATGTAAAGAAACTATTATATTTTAATTAAAATCTTTAACTTTTTTTGCTTTCTGTTAGATTTGAATTTGGATCCCTGCATGTATGTGAAGAATCTCTTATTCCTACTGCTGAGCTTGGGAGACAACCACAAACTCATATACAAACACATAAATGAACATATACTCATAAAGAAAAATGAAGACTTTACAACAAGAGGTACAACTTGCTGAAGGATGTGAAACTTTTGACATTTTCTTTTAATTCTACCCATCTATCAAAATAAATGATATTGTATGACCATGATCACTTTTTAATACAGTTTCTCTTGCATTTTACATTTGCATTCTCCCAAAACTTCAGTACTTAGCTAATATAAATGTACTAAATCTTTCTGTGCTTAAGTCCAATTAAAAATCTCCAGTCAAGGGGAAACATTGACAGGATATGTAAGGTGACCAGAACACCCTGTTGGGGGTCTACATTTTTTTACCTATACCTAACCTGCTTCATTTGTTTCCTCATTCTGATCTTATCTCTGTATTTAAGCAAACACATAAAAATGAAAGTTTTGTGTGTGGTATCTGCAAACTCATCTCTACTGAATTCTCAAATAGATGAGATCATCATTTGTTTAATAATGTGGAAAAGGATGAACATTAATTTTCTTAAGTATAAGCCAGGGCACTGAAACAGTGTTAAAGAAGAATTATAAAAAGTGAATGTTCTGACCACAAATCTGTCACAATTAACAGTATTGACTTCCATGAGTATTAAGGATTGAAACATCACTTATTCATGTTTTCTCTATTTTTTTTGTAAGACAGTGTTGTCTTACATGCATCATGTCTTAACACACTTGAGCATTTTAAATTGATCATGACTTCCCCTTCATCTTTCTATTGTAGAAATTGTGTGTACACATAACACTTTAGGAGCAGGGAAGAGGTAAACTCATTTATGTAACCAATCTTACAGTCCAAAATTCAAATAAATATTTTTATGATGAGATTAAGAAAATATGAGTTTATAATTAATCTGCAAGTGGTATTTTAATTCTGAGTCCCTAAGGATTCCATAAAATCTGTGTCAGTATAGAACACAGATTAACTTTAAACGGTGCAAAAAATAACAAAATAATAGCAATTTGAATTTACATTAAACATCTTATTGTCTAAGATGAAAATCTAATACAAGTGTGAAACAGACATAAATCATATGGAATAAAATGTTAGCCAATCTCTGGAAGCAGGGAAACCTGACTATTGCAGTTAGAAAGTACCAGAAAGGAATTATTATTACGTGCAGAGGCACATAGCAGAATATGTGTAACTCATTCCATTTTAAAAAGTGAGAGAAGTTGCAAGAGAGGGTGACATCACCAACACTCACAACAGTGGAAGTCATTAAAACAGTCTAGAGATTCAGTCTCTATTTCCAAACATTCTTAATCAAAGATTGCCTAGGTTATAAGTTCTGTAAGCATATCTTAATAATTTAAAACATTTAAAAGTTGAAATTGGGTAATTGTATATTGAATTTTCAATATCATATGCTTCATAAAGTAGGAGATAGAAAAATTTTTTATTCTGAACATATATAGCAATTAATTACATTCAACTGACACACATTTATGCCTGTGTCTAAAAAAGGAGACCTTTCCTTCATATTCTGATGTAATTTCAGGGAAAAAGTTACGTATTAAATAAAGTTGAAGCCAATTTTAAAAAACGTCCCAGACAACAAGGAGGTTATGACTCAGTAAAATGAATTATGTGACTTTAGTCTATTTAGGTCAGAGTCATTAACATTTACATGTAAAACTTTCTATATAGGTTATGGCAAATGTTCCAGGGTTAGACCTTGAAACAATGATAGATCATTATTTTATACCTCTATCAAGACAAAGGTCACATAGTGACATAGTGTCAAAGTGATAGAAATTCCTTTAATCACATATAGTGTCTTAAGGATTTTTTTTTATTTTATGTGTATGCATGTTTTCCTACATGAATGTGTGTGCACATTTACTTGTCTGGTGCCCCCAGATATGTAATCTTTCTTTTTATTGAGCTCCACATTTTTTTCTGTTCCCCTCCTTGCCTCTTCCCTCCCCTTCTACCCTCTCCCAAGGTCCCCATGCTCCCAATTTACTCAGGAGATCTTGTCTTTTTCTACTTCCCATGTAGATTAGATCTATGTATGTCTCTCTTAGGGTCCTCATTGCTGTCTAGGTTCTCTAGGATTGTGATTTGTAGGCTAGTTTTCTTTGCTTTATGTTTAAAGACCATTTATGAGTGAGTATATATGATAATTGTCTTTCTGGTCTGGGTTACCTAACTCAAAATGATGTTTTTTAGCTTCATTCATTTGCCTACAAAATTCAAGATGTCATTTTTTTTTCTGCTGTGTAGTATACTATTGTGTAAATGTACCACATTTTCCTTATCCATTCTTCAGTCGAAGGGCATTTAGGTTGTTTCTAGGTTCTGGCTATGACAAACAATGCTGCTATGAACACAGTTGAAAACATGAAAGAGGAATATAAAATGGCTGAAAGACACTTAATGAAATGTTCAACATCCTTAGTTGTCAAAGCAATGCAAAACAAACAAACAAACAAACAAACAAAAAAACCTCTGAGATTCCATCTTACAGATTCCATTCTTACAGATTCTACCTGTAAGAATGGCCAAGATCAAAAACACTAATGACAACTTATGTTGGAGAGGTTGTGGAGTAAAGGGAACACTCCTGCTTTGCTGGTGGGAATGCAAGTTAGTACAGCCCCTCTGGATGTCAGTGTGCCAATTTCTCAGAAAATTAGGAAACAACCTTCCTCAAGACCCAGTAATATTACTTTTGGGTATATATCCAAAGGATGCTCAATTGTGCCACAATCTAGATTTCTTGACACTGGAGTTACAAGTGATTGGAATCCAAAAGGTATGAGCTTGAAGTCAAATCCAGGTCCTCTGTAAGAGCAGTGATAACTGTTAAAATTTCTAATTAGTTTAAAATGTCTAATTTTCAAATATAAAAGAAAAAGCTATCATAGAAAGGACAATTAATGTTATTCCATACCCTATGGACATACAGAATGGAGTTAAAGGTCATACACAGATGCCTCTATATTCCTAGCATAGAACAAAACCAATACCATGGCTTGAATATGAAAAAAAAAAACCCAGACTCATAATCAGAAGATTGTTTTTGGGATTACTGTGTTATATTTAAATAGTAATCAGACCATGGGGTTTGTAACTTCATTTATTTATTGATGGTTGTACAATTTATATGGCATTTACCCAAGATGTAGGTAGAAGATGTAGATTGCAAGGTCAATGAGTTTGGGGGTGTTATTGTGCCCCTAGGATCACTGGTTGGCATTCTTTCTGTCTCCTGTCTTCTGTGAAAAGAGCAACTTTGCTCTTTCACATACTGTCTGTTGCGATGGAATGCCTCAGTACACATAGGAGCCAAGTGACCATGGATTTAAACTCCTAAAACCATGAGCCACAATAAAACTTTCCATCTTAAATTGTTTATTATATAGGGGAGGATTGAGGAGAACTTGAGGGAATGGGATAGTCGAGATGGAGGAAGAACAGATATGAGAGCAAAAAAAAAAAAAAAAGAGAGAGATATCTTGATTGAGGGAGCCATTATGGGGTTAGCAAGTAACCTGGCTCTAGATTTATATCTACTACATGTACTGGCTTTTTGGAATCCTGTTCTCTTTGGATGTACAGCTTGCTCAGCCTACATGTAGTAGGGAGGGCCTTGGACCTTCCACAATGCAAAGTGCCTTAGCCTCTTTTAGTATTAGAGGGGGTAGAGTGGGAGGGTATGTGGAGGGAATGAAAGGAGGGGAGAGTGTGGGAATTTGGATTGGTATCTTTTTTAAAAAATCTAATAAAAATTGTTTATATATGAAATTTTATCACATCACTGGAAAGACAACAAAAATATAGCAGTTCTGGAGCACAAAATGAAGTAACCAACAATGTCAATAATATTTTTATAGTTTTGCTGTATTGTGAGTAGATATTCACATTGATTTTTGCAAAATTTAAGAGCTGAGGGAGTAGGATTGTTACAAGTTTGAGGTCATTCTGCTACATATAACAACTCTATCATAGTTACATAGCAGTGGCTCTATTTCCAATACTCAACAGCAACAAAAACAAACAAAAATAAATAGATAACAATAAAAAACAACCTGAAGCTCTAATTAACTGATATATGTATACGTGTGTTTGTGTGTGTATCTGTGTGTGTATATATGTGTGTGTGTTTGTATATATATATGTGTGTGTGTGTATTATGTGTGTGTGTGTCTAAATTTTGTCACAAGAAATCTGAAACAGCTTTACAAGTTACAAGCTTAGAGGAGAAATATTTTCCCAACAGCGGCATAGAGTTTATGCATTCAACAAGAATTTTTGGTAGAAAAAAAAAGCATTAAAGTAGAAATAATACATTTTTTTAAAATTTAAGGAAACATTTATTGTCAATATGTATTTTATGTTTACCACCATTTGCTACATATTTACAAAAATCTGGAGCTCGGAGCAATCCTAATATGCGACATTCTTAAGTATTCATTCTTACTAATTTTAAATATGGCTCTAGTGTGCCACAACCTTACTTCCAAACTTCTTGTTCTCACCAGTGTGCCCAGAGTTAACAGCAAATGTGACTGGTGTACTTATTTCATATAAGGTATTCTTTGTAAATATTCATAGCAATAATCTCTAACCCTGTATTTCAATTTGTCTGCAATACAAACTAATATAAATAATGTAAAAGAGCGTATCTTTGATATAGGAAAGCAGTAGTCTAACTTGGTAATAATATTTTTAAAAGTATGTTTCACAGCTGTTTTGACGACAATTTGCATGTGCTTCACTTCAGAAGATAGTTTCACATTCACTCAGTTAAATTTCCTGTAGTAGATGGAATGATAGCTGCTCTGAAGAAGACTGTAGAAGTTAAGTGCAATTGTTTGGATGATCACAGTAGGGAGATTAGACTAAATGGAAGAAGTTACCTGGTAAATAGAGTAACAAAGAAGACACAAAGTGGGGTAAAAATGAAAAGGGTAGAAAGGGGATTGCAGATTAGGCAAGAATAGGCAAGGTTGGAGGGGAGAGGAATGTGAAAATGAGTCAGTGAACACATCAGGTGGTCGCAAGTGGCACGAACCTCAGAGTCTGTACTGACACTAGGGAAATCAGGATAGCCAAGCCCTCAGCTCTTGAGAGACTCAGAAATGAAGATTCATTGGTCAGACATTACCTTGCCATGGTAGAAGAGGTCACTGCTCAGCAGAGGAGGGTAGCAAGGAAACCCCTGGGGAGATTGGTTCACAAATGGATGGACCTACTTAATCATTTCCAAACATAACTAAGTGTTTCAGAGGAGATTATGAAAATCTGAGATCTAACTATGAACATATCAATTAGTAATTCTCAGAGATGTTTCAATTTGGAGCTAATGTAGACAATTCTGTTGAGATTCAAACTGTGACAGTTTAAATATCTGAGCCTTAGAAGCACCTGATGATTCAAAGAGAAGAAAAATAAGAGTAGGAAGAAAGTTATGGGAATAGAGGTAGGGATAGAGAAGGAAAGTGAAAAAAAGAGAAGAAAAGAAGGTGAGAATACTAACACACACCACTGTATTATATTAATACCATTAAACCTAGCAACAACTGACCCATGTGGGAGAAATTCAGTTGGAGGGCCGAATCAGTCCCCAGCAGTTCATAATGAATTGGGGCTTCCTGTATAAGCAACAAGCCCAAATATTAGCTAATAATGTGGTCTCCTGGTATATATGTAAAACAACTGAAAAGGCAGGCAGTGGTGGCGTATGCCTTTAATCCTCGCACTCGGGAGGCAGAAGCAGGCGGATCTCTGTGAGTTCGAGGCCAGCCTGGTATATAAGAGCTAGTTCCAGGACAGGCTCCAAAACTACAGAGAAACACTGTCTCAAAACAAAACAAAACAAAACAAAAGCCCCCCAAAAATCCAACAACAACAATTGAAATCCACTAATGTATTGTGTACCATTTGGTGATTTCTTGATTTCATTAAGTAACATTTCCTTCTACTAACAACATTTAAAGCTATAAGAGGGTTCTACTGTGAAAGAAGAGAAATAACATTACAATCAAACGAGTAAAGTCATATTGCTGCTGATTAATTCTCTGAATAGAAACATTTAAAATCCCTATGTATGCACAGTTTCAGGTTTGTTCTAGAGTTTAGAGGTTATCCAAAGTACAAAGAAATATATTTGAAATCTCCGTGTAGTTCAGTTGAAGAGGAATTACCTAGCATATATGTGGACCTGGGATTGACCTCAGTTACATCCATGTGCAAAATAAAGGGAAGAGGGGAAAGAGAAGGAGATGAGAAGACGAGGAAAGAAAAAGAAATATATCTGTGTCAAAGAAGCACTGCTATCAAGCTGCAGAGGTTTGAGTTGGCATAGCACACAATGAAAGTAACACCAAAACCGTAAGAGCAGTTAAGTCTAAGTCCAAGACCTTTCAGGGATATATGCTCCCATAAGAGCTGAGGAAAACTCATTTACCACAAAGTAAAGTGCTTTATGTTGAGATTGTTTCAGGCTAATTACTTTAAGCAGTTCCCACGTTTAGAACTCACTATGCAACATTCTAATAATTTTCTTTTAATTCAATTCTTCATGTAAAAACAGAAGGGACGACAAGCTGAATAATGCTTGATTTGCTACTTATTCAGGTTTCAAGTATAATTTAATATTTTTATTTAAGGTTTGACATTTATACACATTGTGTGAGTTAAGGAAAATCTAAAGACTAAAACTGGATCAAACCAATAACATTCTATCCCTACTTTTTAGACTTCTACCTAACCTGCATAATAAAGATTTTCAGAAATATATAGAGGACAACTTGACAGTGAAAGGCCAGATTCCCTGCAATTTCTTTCCACTAATCCTCACTAAAGTTTGAGATTGAGGACATATTGAATCATGCTGAACTCTGTTCAATATACCGTCTTCTTTATTTTTCCTGAAGTCCTAAAAGCATGTCATAATAGTCAATCATGTCTACAGAGATATGGAGCAATCTCACCAAATAAATATTAAGAATAATTGTTTTAGTTTATTTTCTCCTCACTTTCCTTCCGTAAACATTTGTTGAAAACCTTGTAAATACCCCAAGCAGGTTGCAAACAGCTAGAACCAACAGCCGAAATTCCAGAGGCTAAGGGCAATTTTCTCAAGACTAGTACATGCAAGAGATTTGGAAAGTCATAATGGTAACGTGTGATTTGCCTTGAGAAAAGAAGAATAAACAGCACCAATCAAATCCCAATTTATTATTGATGCTAATTTGTAAAGAAAATCTGTATCTGGATTGTTTATATTCATATGCTTTGTAAAGTATAGTTCTGTGACTTATACTATTTATTAGCATTCTGTTAATATATGGCTCCATTAAATATGTAAATTATCCCCTTATGGAAATAGTTCAATAGTATATACCTTCAATGGTATGAAGCAGTGGGAATAATTGTATATCTCATGTGGTTGGCCACATTTTCCAGACAGAAAATTAGATATGTACTCATTTGTATAATAGTAAGCACACAAAACACTTTTTAAGGTAATTTAACGCCTGTAAGACTTAAATTCCTAAATACCTACAATAGCAATCAATTTAAAGCAGAAATAGTTTAATTCCTTCCTCTTCAGAGAAATGCATTCATTGACCTTGGAACAACAGAGATGCCAACTGGGAGAAAGGAAATCTTCTGATAAAAACTGTATAAATTCTGTAATAAAGAAGAATGTTTTAACAGTTTCCAAGGTTGTGCACAGAGAGTGAGACAAGTTGGGATTTGAACCTATAGTTTCAGAGTTTTCTTGAGGAGCTCAAAAACATGATTCATGAGGTAATCACTTATCTAAATGCAAGTATACTGGGAAGCCATTGCTACCAAGAAACCTTTTTTCCTTGGCTTTATCTTTGGCCTATAGAACGTTTAGTAGGCAAAATTTCACTAGGATTGAATGTCTCCCACCTACAGTTCAATTTATTACATCTTAATTTAAGAGACATATTCATATCCTTAAAGGAAATAAAGCTAACTGATGAACTGGATGAAGAAGAAAAACTAATTCTGTGCAGAATTTCAGTTAAGAAGAGTGATGGAAAGATCAATTGGTTTTAATGAGAAACATATTTAAAGTAAAAATAAAATGCATGTCTCTTCTCATTTTGTACATATTTGCATTTAGTTTTCATGGAAAAGGGCTAACAATTTTATCTCTACTCAAAAGCATTTGCCAGTTAAAAATATCATCTTTGTTAATCCCAACCAGCCATCAAACAGACAAGTACATTTCAAAGTAGTATTCCCACCCTGCAGGGTTCCAGTAAAGGAAATAATAAAGTGAAATATGAAAAAAAAAGAAAGATTGTTCTTTCAGAGGCAGAGATCTAATTAAAAGGAGGCCCTAACAACTCTATGGATTAATTGGAAGCCAACAGAGATAATTGGACCTATGGGAGTATGATTACACCCATCATAAACTGCTTTTTTCACAAGTATAGGTTAAGTGCTTGATGCTTTAATTGGGTGTAGCACTACAATGAAAGTAGGAATAATATAGAAAATTAATATTTGGTAAGGCGAGCTCCTGAGGCTCTCTGGCATCATTATAGCAATATGCTTCTTTCTTTGCAAATATACTCTTTCTTAGGGTTTCTTGGAGCCACTTTGATAACAGTGTGGTTGTAATTCTATCAACCAAAATAGACTTTTGCTATTAAAATTGACCTGCAGAACACATGAGCTGCTTTTCAATTAGAAATTCAACAAGATCATATCACCCTGTGATTGAAGCTGAAATGCACTGCTGTTTTTTGAAGATAATGTCTTCAAATGTTCCTTGATATAAACATTGGCTTTCAATTAGATGATATTCCAAGAAATAAAACCACAGGATTTCATAACTTCAGGGAACTTCATTGATTTTTCATGTGGTCAAACTCCCTGTCATTACAGTTGAAGGGTGACAAATATATAAAAGGTCTAAAGAAAGCTTGTGGGTTTTTTTCCAAGCTTAGGAAATGTGAGACCTGATTTGATTTCACAGGTATATGAAATTTCCACTTGAAAAATCAGTAAAGGCCATTGTTATGAACACATATCTCCACAATGTTATTAAAGTATTTTAAAAACAAGTACTATTGAAAGAAGTGCCCATTAACAAATTAAGAATTATTACACTTACATTGAAAATATGATGCCTTTTATCAGTTTATACAACAAAAAGAGAAACAATATGCAGTTATTACCATACACAGTATGGGCATTATTTATTTATCCTCATTTGGAAATAATCAGTTTAAGTAATAGGTTTGATGACATCTAATTTTTCTCTCAATAATATGCTCCCAAAGACTTAGAATAAATTGTCTCATCACTTAAATGGATCAATCTATACATGTGTGCTGAATTTTAATCCTTTTCCTCCTGATTTATGTCAAGTATGTGATTGCTCATGGACACATGCAGATGCAGTCGACTAAGTTTCAGTCTCAAATGGAATCATCTACTGAAATACAGGTATAGATAATGACATTCAGGCTCAAACATCATTAGGCTGACCTTTCCTTATGGGAAAAAATACCTGCTGCTTTCACCAGATAAATTTCCTTATTTTTAAATGTGTGTTTAAGTGTATATATGTAGTGTAAATACACACACATTGTGTAGGAGGTCCTCTGTTTATGTGTTGCTTTCATTGGTTAATCAATAAAGAAACTGCTTGGCCTGATAGAGCAGAACTTAGGTAGGTGGAGAAGACAGAACTGAATTCTGGGAGGAAGAAAGCAGAGTAAGAGAGCTGCCATAGAAATACCAGGTCAGACATGCTAAATCTTTCCAGGTAAGCCATGACCTTGTGGTGAACACAGATTAACAGAAAAGGGTTATCAAGATATGAGAGCTAGCCAATATGAGGCCAAGCAGTGTTTTCATTAATACAGTTTCAGTGTGATTATTTAGGGTATAAGCTAGCCGGGCTAACAAACAAAGGGACCCCCACTCCCTACAACACACACACACACACACACACACACACACACACGCACAATCATATGAATGCATGTTCATATGACAAGGCTTTGCCCTAATCATGGAGCTTATTGTATTCGATAAGCTAACAGGCTATTTGAGCTACAGAGACCTTCCTTCAGGGACCCTCCTGTCTTTGCTCTCTACCCCTCTGTCCCAGGACTGGGGATACGGACTCTGTGCTCTGTTGTTCTCCAGGCTAGGATCTGAACTCATGTCCTCATTGTTAAATGTCAAATGCTCCACTAGTTTGAATGATGTCAGCAATTCCATCTTTGAATTTTATGATAATAACTCTTTCCCCTGTTCCGAACTACTCTTTCTTCTTTTGCCCTTTAGTCATAAAGTCAACATATTATTTCCTCAAGACTTCTTAACAGTGAATCAATATATAGTGCCAATATTAGGGCTAGAAACATGGCTCAGTACTTAAGGCAAACACACACACACACACACCACATTGACACATACCTGTCATACATATATGAACCTGAACGGTATAACACATTAGTCTTGGCTGATTTTCACTGTTAAAGTTTCAGTTTAACTTACTTCTGTTTGTCATTCACAACGCAGATCAAATGATATGTTCCATCTTTATTCCTAATTATATATTTATATATTCTCAAAGGAAATATTTTGACTTTAATAGCCCATGTGATTATATTTAAACTCTTCTAACCTCCTTTCTTCCATCTTTCTTTAGTTTGTACCATTCAGTATTTTTCTTTTCCACTTATTTTTTCCCATTATATTAAACAATGTGTAACATAGTTTCTGCATTCCCATGTACTAAATTGTGAAATGAAAGCCAGTTTTAAACTATTAATTTCAATGGTATAATTGAATTATCTTTAATGTTAGTAATAGAAAGATTCCATTTCCTAAACCATCTTCCCTGCATTAACATGAGAACTGAGACTAGAAACCGGAAGGTTTTAGGATGGCCTTAAATGACGATGGCAGTTTGCACGTTTCAGGATGAAATGAGGCTGTATAGTCAGTACGAATTACATTCAAATTTTAGATTCTGACTTCTGCTACTTGCAGTCACTAAGAAAACTGGTTAATTTCCTGGTTTTCAGCTTATCATTTTACAAATGGGACTTGCCTGAATTACTGCATAGGTTTACTATTAGTACTACATAAGGAAATATTACATGAAACCCTTAAAATAAGTAGTACTAGTAATATGTTGAGGTAACATGATAGTATTCCTAGAAAGGAAACTTTATAACTATGTACAGTTTTGCAAGAAAGGGAAGAGAAAATGGATCAAATAAAACAATTTCTTTCTATTTTAAGAAGGCACAATTTAACTAGATGATATTTGAATTTTCACATCGTCATGAGATAACAGAATTCTAAGTGTAAAACAGAAGGTATCTGATATTCCACCATGATGAATTTGAGAAAAAAACATACACCAGCTACAAAAATAAAGCTTTATGTGTAAGAAGCCACCTGGAAAAAGCAATAAAACAGCTTTATTAATTCAGAGTGTTTCATGCATAAATCTGATCAGATCTGCTTTAGGCATCACTCTGTATGTCTCAAGAAACCTCTAAGAAGAAAAGAAATCACGCTTCCATATATTCTTAGAGCTCCATTCTGTGTGACTTCCTGTGACATTAATGCACAAAGCCAAGTTAGCTTTGACATCCTTGACAGCCACACAACTTTTTTACAGTCAAGTTTTCCACTTTCTAGCTTATTTTCTCACTTATTAAATATTATTTGTTTGTGTTTTATGTTTGGTAATATATAGTATAATGAAGACTGCATACTCTAATGTTATAAACTTTATTATTCAAGCATTTCAGTTGCCCTTCAGAAAATGCCATCATTCAGAAATGTTATTTCATTTGGGATGTATATTATTCTTTGTGAATTTAAATAAAAATGATGCATAATATTGTGTTAACCTTCTTTGTATACTGATACTCTAGATGTTCCATATAATAATCAGCATTGATTTAGGAGAAAATTTTAATGAAATAGAATTGAAAAAACACACCCGCAAGTTCATAATAAATCTTATCCATTTATAAGTGCTTTGTTTTGATTACTCACACTGAAATTCAAATGTGCAAACTTTTAACACAAGATGGCAATGAGATGGATGTCATAGAGCTATGTCATACATAGCATAATAGAGTCAATTTTATCTTTAAATCACACAAATAGATGAATGGATTGATGTATAGCATTTATAGACTATAAATTTTAGATAGACAGATGACAGATAAGCAAACCAAATGAAAGACAGACAAATAAAAGGGCAGGTATCATCATTGGTAAGCCAGGACAAAGACTAACAAAAACACCTTTAACTATTTAAATTTAGCCTGATTACAAAGAATGTGAACAAACCTCTTAAGTTTAGCTTGATTAGACATGAAGATGAAGAAAATTATTGAGATGTATAAAACTTCACTTTTTATGGTAATGCCAAATAGCTGTTAGGCCACATGAAAACTTAATGTGGCTGCTGATTTTCCACTTATGAGCCTATCACATATCAGACAGCAAAGGAAAGAAAATAGCCTGCCGTATTAGTAGTTTCTAATAGATACCTCTTAGGTGATTGGAATATGCTGTGACTGAGCCCTCCATTGCAATAATAGTTCTAGCCACATGTGGCCACTAAACACGAAAAGTTTCTACCATCATGCGGAATGGATTTATAAGATTTATTCCACTTCATTCAAGTAAAAAACAACAACATGTAGTTCCTACTTGCTCCACTGAACAGAATATATGTAAGCCATAGAACCTGCACCCATTTTGGCAGCAGCTTTTTTCCCCATAACATTTTCATTGAGGAGCAAGACAATTGAGTCCAAACATATAACAATCTGCTTCAAGAAGCAGAATAAGACTCTTCCTGAGTCTCTTTAGTTCTATTCATAAGGGACTGAAGGTCACAAGAGACTGCCTTGCTATTATGAGAGCCAGTGTCTGACTCACCTGCTTTTGCCTGCTGGAATAAAAAGCCACCTTGCAAACCTAACGTGCTTGCACTGTCCCTAAGCAGATCACCGTCTGCTTCTGAGGTAAACGGAAGAAAGCAGCTCCCAAACAGATGGCTTTTCCGTGTACTGAAGAGAAGGAGGGAAATGATAGCATCACTCTTTTTGCCTACTCTGTTCCCAGTTTTTACTCTAGGGGGAAGTTGATCAGCAGAATTTACAAGATATTTAACATATTTTCTGAGCGGGTAAAACGGATGCAGTGAGCTAGCTTTGCCAAGCACAGTGCTCAGAGGTTATATTTTCGTCCTGCTTGTTCTATAAAAGAACCCCCGTGCATTTACTGCCCTTCATCAAGGTGTGAACACCTGGGTATTGCTCAGCCCCAGAGTTTTCATACACAACCCCTGAGGTTATTTACAATACCCTGAATGACGTATTGTTATTATCACCTAAGCATTGAGGTGGCCTGCATTCAAGTAAAATCAAGACTCAGTGGGCACTAATTCTATTGTGTATAATTACAAACACCATGTCTCTCAAACTTTATCCAGTGTTCATATTTACTCACCTTCAGTCACATACGCTTGTTTAATCTGCTCAAGTTTGGATACGTGGTACCCTGGGAATTTTGTTTCCATATTATTTAGCGCCTACCTACCAGGTTATTACTTTTTCTTAGTTGATTTAATTTGGGTATTATTTTTCTAAGTGGATGACATTGAAATCCTTTATAATTATCATCTTGTATCTGCATGATGATTAAGTTTCTATTTTTTATGCTGATTACTGTTAATGCTTTATAAAAGCAAGAGCCTTTTACCTAAGTAGCTTTGATTTATGAATCATGATCGAGCACATTGTTTCTTTTCAAAAATGACATAACATTTATTTGGTATTTTTTAAAAAAATCTGTTTTGAGGAACAAGGAGTGAGATGATCTATTAGCATCTCAGGAAACAAAGCATGCATGTAGAAAAATGAAAACTCATCTTTATGGGGTTTAAATTTCTGATGTTGTTTTCAGACTAGGGTAATATGCCCTATAGCTTACTGTTCACAAGGAAATCTTCATATTCGATTTTCTATCTTTTATTGAAAATGAATTCTTTTCTAATACAATATATCCCGATAAGAGTGTCCCCTTCCTCTGCTCCTGCCAGTTTCTCCCTACCTCCCTTTTTCTCCGAGTCCACTCCCGTTCTCTCTCTTTCATTAGAAAAGAACAGGCTTCCAAGAGAACAATAAAACACACCAAAATAAATATAGTAAGATAAAGCAAAATCAACACTTTGAAGCTGGACAATGCAACGGGGCAATGGAAAATGAGCACAAGAGCACGCACAAGAATCAGAGACCCACTGGCTCATGCTACTGAGTCCCATCCATACCAAACTGAAAACTGTAATACATACGCAAGAGGACCTAGTAGAGAACTGCGTTGGTGCTCTGCTTGCAGCCTCAGTTTCTGTTCATATGAGTTTGGTTCAGCTGATTTAAAAACCTTCTTCTTCTAGTGTCCTCCACCAACTTTGACTTTTATACTCTTTCCTCTTAGAAAGGCTTCCCTGAGCTCTGGTGGGAGGGATTTAATGGAAATCTCCAATCTAGAGCTTTGCTTTGTATTCTGCAGTCTTTCTTTCTGTGTAATGTCTGTCTGGGTTGGGTGAGGGGAGGTCTCTGTAATTATACAAGTGAAAGAATCAGGATAAGTCAATGGCAATTATCCCCCCTAAACCAAGGCATGGTGACCTGCGAATTTGTGATACCTTGCTCTATTGTGGGATACTTCTTTGGATGAGTAAATAATCCTCAGTAATATTATCACATCTGTTGTCTGTTCTGTACTGAGAACTGGGCAGCCATGTTAGAAGGAAACTTGACATTTCTACTTCTATCTAAATCTTTGTTGTTATTTTTACATAATGTCTCACATGTTGGTTCCAGCTGAGTTGTAGCTCACTGTAGAGCCAAGTCGAGCTTTGAATTCAGTCCACTTCTCTTCCTTCAGCATCCTAAGTGGTTTAAATACTAGCATGAAGAAACCCAGCCAGTTTATGTAATCTATTGGAATAGTTCCATCGTTCAGAAAGCCATAGCTCTCACACTGCTCTTTTCAGTCTACTTTTTGCACTGCTTTGCCAAACGCTGTTTCAGAGTGATCTTCTTGCTTTGTGCTGCTGTTTACATAGAAATTGTCTTCCAAATATAGTCTTCAATACTTCAATAAGATTGATGGTGAATATATTTCCCCTTTTCTGAGTTGTGTTTTATACTTTTTTTTTGATTTTTTTCCTTCTTTCTTTATTTTATTCTTTTTTAATTAAAATTTCTGCCTCCTCCCCGTTTCTCATTTCCCTCCCCCTCCTCCCACACATCGCCCCTCTCCCCACTCCCCTCCCCCTCTCCCTACTCCTCTCCCCCTCCCCCCACTCCATTCCCCCTCCCTCTAGGTACTGAAGAGCAGTCCAAATTCCCTGCCCTGTGGGAAGTCCAAGGTCCTCCCACTTCTATCTAGGTCCAGGAAGGTGAGCATCCAAACAGGCTAGGCTCCCACAAAGCCAGTTCATGTATTAAGATCGAAACCTAGTGCCATTGTCCTTGGCTTCTCATCAGCCTTCATTGTCTGCCATAACTGTCATCTCTGGCATCAATATCTTTTCGCAGTGAAGGTGATTAGGCCAAAATCAGTATGCTGTGACTGAGGAACATGCTTCTCCCCTTGTTTGAACTTACCGAAATGAGGTGATCTCAACAGAGGTGATACACAGTTGCCAAGAGCTACTTTTAGAATCTGGAAATTGTACAAGATCACCTTATTAGAAACCTTACTCCAAACACGGCCTGCCCAGAGCCTGTATTGATGAATACCTCCAAATAATCATCCTCTCATGCATGCTAACATGGTGTTGGTAACACTGATCTATTACACACACACATGCATGTCCGCAAACCTTATACACACATTTAGAGTATGGTGACACACTTTGATTGCAGTACTTAGAAAGTTAAGGCAGGAAAATCATGAATGGAGTCCATTCTGGTCTATATAATAAAGATTTGAGACATTGATTTAAAGAAACAAATAAACTTAGAAACATCCCAAAATCTAAACTCTGTTTCATCATTTAACAAGTAGTTGTACAAATTAGTGAAGCTGATATTCAAACTTTGATCTGATCAATAATTTATTTTCTTTTATTTTCTCTTTAGACCAGCAATTCTGTTAGTCATCCATGTATTCTCTTCTATTAACACTAAATTCCTTCCTGTGGAAAGGCTTTAAGGTTCCTCTTTATCCTTCTAATCACAACCAAATTCAAATAAACCATCTTATTTTCATGGTTTTACTATACCAGAGCAATCAGTACTTGAAGCTTAAGAATATTATTGCTAAAAATTAAGTGTGTTCAATTTGTTTTCACCTTATTCTGTTAAAATTTATATCTAAGAATTATGATTTGGTAATAAGGCTCTCCTATTAGGATTTTTGATTTCTCTCTTTCCTGGTCTTTTCCTCTCAGAATTCTGTAATAAAATGATGTTTTTGTATTTTTTATTGTCCTTAAGTAGTGTTTAATATTGAAAGTTTGTCCAAACATAAAATCTTTCTAACTTTATATCTGAGGTCCTATTCTGTAACACAGAGTGTAGCAATTCATGAAGAGTAGTATCCAGTTCCTACTGTGATGAAAATGAACACACAAGGGCCCATAAAGAACTAGAGTGCAGAACAATGCTGCAAGCCCTGGGAGCAAACCCTGAACACATGACTCATCTGTCATTAGTCAAACCCACTGCAGTGCTCCTTTAACTTAAAAGAAGCTTTTGCTTTCATAGTGCCCTGTGTTCTGGCAACAGTTCCAAGCTCATTCATGTCCTGTGATTTTCACCCAATGGCAGGACCACTCTGCACAAGTCCCCTGATGTTGAGTTAATGGGTGCATTACAATTCTCTGTACCACATATCTATTTTTTTCTGAAGTTTTCTCCCCTTTTATTCTCAAAATACACATCCTAAGAAAGAAAAATATGTAATATAGTCAGAAGCACAAAAGTGGGTAGAGTTTGGTAACGATATGGCTTTTAGCATAAAGCAGTCATAAAATGTAGCTCCTATTCCTTGAGACTGAAGAAATGGCTAAGCAATCAAGTGTGCTTAGTGCTTTGGCTGAAGACTAATGTTCTGTACCCAGCACTCACATGGTGACTCACAAGTACCTGTAACATCCAGTACCAGGGTATCCCGGGTTCTTTTCTGACCTTAGCTGGTTCCTGTATTCTTGTGGTATGCCTACATACACACGGGCACACATTCATACACATAATAAATAAATAGATTAAAATTTTACCTCCTGTTTCTAATTCAGCTAAATTTAATATATTTTCTGTTTCTAATTCAGCTAATTGATTATATCTAATTTCAATAATATGTGATTTTATTTAAAGTCAGTTTGAATTGAAATTTACTACCAAACTTTCAAATAAAAAAAAAATGTTTAGTCTGCTAACTCCCTGAATGTCAGTCAATCCAGAATCTTCCCTGAAATGCAACAACTGTACTAGGATTCACCTCTTACAGGGAAAAGTCAAAACATGGATTGAATCCCATTTTTAATCAGCTGTACAGATGGGCTTAGTTCACGAATACACCATACGGCACAGATGGAGGTTCCTGAATGCCTGACAAGGTGTTAAAACTGTTACTGATATTACAAAGAAATTAGAAAGCAGCATAGGAAATTATAATTAGTAGGGGCCTGGTCTCCGAAGAGTTTATTAGCGAACCACATGCATTTTGTCCTTGGCACCAAAAGAAAACATTTGGAAGAAGCAAAATTTTAAGCACACATTAGTTTACAGTATCTCAGGTTTTCTGTGAAATATTGTTTTGGCCAAGGCCAGACTTAATAGCTTAGATAATATGGTAAACTGTTAGAATGTGTGAATTCACATGTTTAAAAAAAAGATTGGGGTATGGGTGTATGTCTGTGTGTGTGTGTGTGTGTATTAATGTTTCTGAAAATATTCACTCCTGTGTTCTAGTTTCTTTGGCACATGACGGTACTCTCTAGGCTACGGTTTGAAAAACCTGTACATCAACCCTGCCAGAAACCTTCTCTTAGCACAGAAGAGTGGGGAATATAGCTTGAAAATAAAGAGCAATAAGATATTTTCTAAAAAACAATGAATCGACCAACAATAGGTAATTCTTTTAAGCTTACAATTATGCAAAAAATAATTTAAAATATTTTGATTATTTTGCTTAACTAAATATCAACATATTAATGTGCTAGCATTTTAATTTTTCTATTTTAATTGGTTTGCCTCATTTTCTGAGTTGCTTTCCTTAGTACTCAGTCCCTCTTTGCCTATCACGGCTATGGTAATGAGCGGCCTCAACTGTAGTTGGGATTTTACATTCATTGTATTTACCAAATTATTTTTTAATCTCTTTTAAGTTACCATTCAGAAAAAGTTTAATTACAGAGGCAATACTTAATATGATATACATTTTGTTCAATACATATTCAACATCAATTACTTTCTATTCTAATAAAGGAATTGGAGTTACAAAAGGAGAAATGGCTCTCATCTGGTAGCCATATTTACAAATGGGATACAAATTATAGCAATTTGCCAAACTTCCAAATATGGTAAGCTGTTATCACATGTGCTTTTGAGCAAGGGAAATGTGGAAAGGTTAAGTTAAGAGGTATTTCAAACGCAAAATATTCCTGTATATTCATTTTATCTCAAAGAAAGCTAATATATCTCACTAAAGATTCATTGCTATCCCCCAATGAAGTAATATAATAGGCAAACAGTTTTAGGCAATTTCATAAGACAGAAATGAATTACAATTTGTTCAGAAAGAGTATCTCAAAAAGTGGGATGTGTCGTATAAGTTGTAATTACACAGAACTTCACTCAAGTGAACAAGCTCCATTTTTGTCATGTAGTGATGAGTATTATTAACATTTCTTAATTAATGACTCTCTATGCAGTCATGACTCATTTAACATAGATTAAACAATCGCACATGCGTGTGGTTTCATTCTTCCCAGTAAAGAAATTCAGGCATTCACTATAATAACAAGGCTGTTCTGGGACCAGATCAAAGTAATTCCAAGGTCATTTAGCTGGTGAGAGGGAGAACCTGTGATCTTGGTTGCTCATAGATTTCTAGGCTCTTTGTATTAGCTTTATATTTTTCATCAATACTTAAAAGTCCTCAATTTCCTGTACAGTTGTTTTCCTTGATTCTCTCAGCTTTTGCCAATATGTGGTCTCAGAAAACTGACTCCAGCATTTTTACATGTAGGGTTTCAATTAGTTAGCTTTCCTTCCAGGACTCTCAATTGTTTCCTATTTTGTGTTCAGCACTGTAAAGTGGGGATCAGATTTTCTTTGCTCATGCTATTATGCCTTGCCATAGCTAACCTGTGACGGGCTTATGTTGTAGGATAAATCAGTGTGAGAGAGGCTATCAACTAGGACAAACAGTGAACAACTAGATTGTAGGTATCTGAGCACAGACGGTGAAAAGAGTTTCCTTCTACTGCAGCAGCTTTGTGAAGACTGGTAAGTAATGAACAATTTCCATAACAATAGAGGAAATGCAGGAAAACTGAGATAAACATATTATTGCATAAAAAATCGCAATGGTTTATGCTTACTAACCATGTATGTAGATTTGAATTGTTATTATTTTAGTATTTAAGTTTATTTACAAAACAAAAATAATAAATATTATGGTGTGATAGACAAAGTAACAGTTTTATTCTCTCAGCAATTGTAATACTTGGATTTGACACAGTTTAAACTTTCCTCTAAACACATTTCTCTTTTTCTAATTATGTATTCTCTAATTTGATTTTAGTACAACATAGAAGTGTTGAAATATCTTTAGTATTATCTAACCCTTTGCGAGATCACATATCTGTTCCATTAAAATGAATTTTAAGGGCTATTGTGTCACTGAGTACGATTTAATTTTCTCTGAGAGTTGAAATATTAACAGAATAAATCTCAAGCGTCCAAAGAACAAAATTAAATTATATGATTGAAAAGAATTTCAAAAACAGGCTAAATTAAACATAAATATTCTCAAGGAAAGGATAGCTAGATCACAGTTATCTACAGCTAAAACTGAATTGCATGTTCAGTGCCTGCTCAATGCCTAGCCACAGAGGTGTTCTTCTTTTCCTGCCATGGAACCCAACAGATAACGTTCAACCCAGGACTTGCCACGGACATAAATGTTGAGACGTTATCATTTTGTTTTATAGTTAGTTGCTACAAAATAGCTAAAATCTGACCAATGTGCTATCAGAGGAAATGTGAAGCATATCTCACAATTCTGTTTACACAAGGTTTGCTTCCCTTCTTTTCCTTATTTAATGAGTCTAAAAACCTGGAAGACAGCAATGCAGTTTAGGTTCTGAAAGCATTCAAGTACTTGTGGTAGAATTGCAAACAGTTACCAACATTCCAGCTCTAAGCATACTGGGAAGAAATCCAGAAACCCTTACCACTCACCTTCAAGTAAAACATATGTTTTGATAAATCAGTATGAAAATTTTCATGTGGCTTTATTTATTTTTGCTGATTTATTTTAATTGTGTTCAGGATTGAATTGAATGTAAGAACTCCTGCATGCTGTACAAGTCCTCTGTTACTAAACTATGTCCCCAGGCTAATGTTGAGGTATTTTAAGTGACTAATACTTTTCATTTATTATATGCAGCTGAATTTAATCCTCATTGATAGACTTTGCTAATACCACATCTAAGTTATTGCTTTTATTTACATAGGCATTTCTTCCAAGGGACTGTTTATATAAAATGTTTCTATAGGTTTCTTTGTGAACACAGAAATCTTTTACACTCATTTAAACACATAATTTAAACATACAAAAAATAATCTGAAAATACTATTCTCATATTAATACAATGGTAAAACATTGCTGGAGGTAATGCACCTTTCTATTTCTAATCAGAAACTGTACATTGTTGTATTTTCTACAGTCTCCTAAAAGAACATCTATTCCTAAATATCTGTTAATAGTTTCTCTAAATTTTGAAAGCTTGTTTATAATCTCTCTCTTTTTTGAAACAGTTTCATTATCATTAAGTTATAAATGTAACACCCAACAAATATTAATTATATTTTATTTTGAAAAGAGAGCTATTATCAACCACATGTTTACACTTGTTTTATCTATTTGACATGACATGAATTCCATTAGCTATAAAATGCTCTCAAAAATACCACAATGTGTAGAATTAAACAAATCTTTGAACTACCGTTGGGTGTTATAGGATTTTTCTAATTTTTAAGTATAAGATAGGTTAATCAATGAATATATCCATGCATAAACAACTTGTTATGTTTTTATAAAGTTGGTGAGGCTATTTTAAGTCAGACATGACTTTTTATAGGTAACACAAAACTTCAAATTGATATCTTCTAAGATTACATTATCTTATCATTGCCTTCCTCTTGACGGAAATATAGAAGCTAGTAATTTGTTTAACTTGCATCTGTGTGATTAAAAATTCTCTCGTCTTAATCTGAAAGAAATATATTTATTATAAAAACATTTACCTGAGTGATAATATAGCTATTAGAGGAAGTAGAGTGCCATTAATTTACATTTCGGCTTCTGTAAATTTAGTTCTACTGATAAATCAGAGGATATCAAGAACACTAGGAAGAAATTTCTGCATGTCTATCATTCTGATCTACAACCTCTTATTCTGTAATTCAATAGAAAGCTATTGACAAAATGAGAGTCTTAACTCACTGACTGTTTTACCATTTTCCTTAATAGAGGAACATCACTCAATAGGCCATGCATGGGTCATGCTGCATCTTGATGTTCACTCACTGATCATTGTTGAGGTTTGCGGTTCCTAACCTCCTCCAAAAAGTTCACAACCTGAGATTGTCACTCATCTATCTGTGCAGAGAGCTACTGCTACTTGAAATTTGGGAGACAGTAAGGTGATATTGTTTTAATAAAATCAGATAACAATGTTGACTGTTCTTATTGCCTAGGTATTAAATAGTTGTTTTATGCTCCATCACTTTATTTAAAGTCTTATCAAGAAAAAAATACAACCTGTATCTGTTTTTAGAGAAGAGTTTCTTCAAGATACTTTGGCTGCAAGGCTGATTGGCCCCGTTGTTAATTTCTGTAAATGTTTAAAATACATTTTCTTTCTCTCTTGGGCACACCAATGTTATTTGGTGTGTCTGTGCTGTATAAATTCATCAACTTCAGTAAGAAGTGATATCATTTTAAGTTGCTTTGTCTAATAATTACCAATGTTAAGAAAATCAACTGTATGCAAAAAGGGGTATTTTACAGACATCATGTGCATTTGAAGAACAGTAGTTACAGGGTTACCTGCATCCATATAACCATGAGGATAATGTGTGGAATAAAAGAAGTGTTGCATGGAACAATATAGAAATAAAGCTTTAAAAAATTTTCCATGGCATTAGTGAGATTTTGATCTGGTTGTAAACAACTGGATAGGTTTTGAGAACCAAACGTGGGTCTTCTGCATGAAGAGAAAGTGCTATTAACATCTGAGACATCTTCCCATACACTTAAGGCAAGCTTTATGATTTAATTCACTATCTCCACTAGTATCTGATATGTGGAATGCATATTTATGTGAACATGTATATGTACAGAACTATATATGTGTGTGTGTGTATAATAACAATTGGGTTGGTAAATATTATGTATTTGCAAAACTAAATGCCATATTGCCTGTTTTGTCCATCATGTACCTATCATTCACACATGACTTTTTGGAGTTGTTTTTAACTCACAAACTTCTCTAAATTGGTAGTTGTTTTTGTTCTAGAATCTCTCTGGACACAAAGAAAAACAGATTTGTGTTTTTTTTTTTTTCCTAGCCCTCTCAAGCAGTATCTTAAAAGCTCAAGGGAAAAATCAAACAAAGCAAGCCAGTCTCAGAGAACTAAAGGTACATTCTCCCAGCAGAGTTATTGCATGGAAACTGTGTCCACTGCCTCTCTCCTATTTGGCTTTCTCACTTCCTGTCAATTCAAGAGCCAGACTCAATTTCCCCAACTTATGATTACAGATTGATTGAAATTTCCAGAGTTCATTTCCTTTTCAAAAGCTCCACTTAAAAAAAATAATAATATCTTTGTCCTTCATTCTCTTCCTGCTTTCTTCACGAAGGCTCCCTGTTGATTATCCCCGAGGAAATAATTTCAACGATGAGCCTCCTCCATCTACAGTGCATTATATATGTCACTGTCTGGCTTAAGATATTTATGGATGCTGTCCTCTTCAATCTTCAGAAAATTCCTGTGGATAATGGGTAATTCAGTCCCCAAGGATCTGGCTCAAGTTCAGCTTGGTAAACTCTGGCAACAGTGAGACCCCTGTAAATGTCTTTTTGCCTTCATAGCCAAGTACTCTTCTACCTCAAGGCAAGTTCCATGGAGGATTATAGCTTGTATCTGTCAGACTATTAATATTGGAAGAATTTCTGCTTTAAGTTTTGCTATCCTGGGGCATATTGAAATGTTTCTTTATTTGCTGGCCCGGCCAACTTAAAATTATATCTCCTGAGCACCTCTATCCAGTATGAGACTAATCCATTCACTGTGACTTCGTTTCTGATTTTGTTATTGGTATTGTTTGTTCAACTTTGAAATATGTTGACTTGGAAATTAGCCCGTACTTAGCCACCGAAACTACTCTTACAAACGCAAATAAGCTCCATATGTTTTCTCCCTCCATGAACGAAATCAAACTTAATAACACAACTTCCTCTCAGCATTTTATGCTAGTCTTGTATGCTCTATTGATCTCACTATCCATTTTATCTGCCATGAAAGTTATAAATAACTCATTTGTTTTGCTCTTTCTCTCAGTTCTCTCGCAAAATGCAAGATCTAACAGGGCATAACTTTGTTGGTTATCTGTGTAGTGTCTAGAATCTCTATTCTGTACTAAATATTAAGAAACCTGTCTCTTTGGATGATACTAATATTACCTACATTGTTATCAGCCAAGGTTTGTAGACACTCATTTTGTAGTGGAAATGGTTAGGGGGATGGGGTTCTTGGGGTAAGGCTCAATTGGAACTGTTTTAAACTATCCCTTCTATAAGTTATCCAGACTGCAATAAATGTACACACAGACTATTGGCATGGACAGTCCTCTATTTCTTCAATCAATCTGGTGTGTGTGAGATACTATTTCATGGTGGATTTCCTCAGATTTTTCATGATTACAAGATAGGATAATATTTTGTGAACATACAAGGTTCTTGCTTACTTTTCTTCTGCAATTCTCTTTTATTTTTCCACTGTTGGACCCAAGGCTTTAAGCATCTTAAGGAAATGTTCTATTGTCAAACTACGTCCTCAGATGTAGCTGTTCCAGAAAATATTTTGCCATTATTTTTTCAAAGGATTACTGTGTTTTACCATATTTTTGCATAGGAGTGCTTGAAATATTTTGAATAGTAATCCTTCGCAAATCAAACAATGACAAGTGTTCTATTTTAATATTTATTCATTGTTTTGTGCTGTCTCATTATATGAGATTATCTTCATTTCTTGGTAGGGTATTTTTATTCTTTTGTTTGTTTGTTTTGTTTTGGTTTGGGTTTTTTTGTTGTTTTTTTTTTTGTTTGTTTGTTTGTTTTTTCGAGACAGGGTTTCTCTGTAGTTTTGGAGCCTGTCCTGGAACTAGCTCTTGTAGACCAGGCTGGTCTCGAACTCACAGAGATTTGTCTGCCTCTGCCTCCCAAGTGCTGGGATTAAAGGCGTGCGCCACCACCGCCCAGCTTATTCTTGTTGTTGAACAAGTGGTTCATTTTGTAGCCCATATTGACCTTGAAGCCCCTTCTTCTATTTTGACTTCCAACATGCCTTTATGTAGGTATGTACCAACATGCATGGTCCTGTTAGCTTTTATAGTCAGATATATTAACTTTGTTTATTTAGTTTGCAATTTTGTCTCTTTGTGGAATTCTATTATGTAGAGATGTATTCCTATGTAATATTTTATTTTTTCTTTGTTTTTTTCGAGACACAATTTCTCAGTGTAGCAGCCCCAGTTGTCCTGGAACTAGCTCTTGTAGACCAGGCTGACTTCACACTCACAAAGATCTGCGTGCCTCTGTCTACAAAGTGCTGGGATTAAATGCTTGTGCTACCACCGCCCGGCACAATATTATTAAAGAAATATCAGTTTTTCCTTACTTGTTTCACTTTTAATCTATTTTGAAAGGATATTTAGATACAGCATGAAGCAGCAGCCTACTTAATGATTTCACTTAAGTAAAAACTATATTTTAATCAACAATTAAAGAAAATTCTATATCTATGCAAAGGTTTTAAAAACATCTTTTGTCATGTAGCTCTAGCATCCCTATTTATTTCTCAAGTGCCAAGTCTCATGTATAATATTTGTGTTTGGGTACAGGTATATTCAAACACAATTTAATCTATAAAACCATATACAAGATTGAAAAATGACGGTCTTCTCACATAGGAGGTTAATCACATGAATTGTTTTCAAAGTTGTTTTGTATGTTAGCCAGTTGCTATAGTCTCTCTGTGGGAGGTAAATTTCAATAATCAATCAAACAAAATAAACAACTTAATACTCAAAGGTAAGACCATTTCTAAATAGGTTGTGTACCTGCCTGTGTAAAGACTACTAGGCTTTAGCAAAGTGAAGGCGATTGTGTGAAGCTGGCAATCAACTGACTCCATGGACTGGCATTATTGCAAGATTTAGTGGAATAATTTTTATTATTTCACTACTAACTTCTGATAACACAAGCGTGATCTTTTGCAATTAAATATATAATAAAATGAATACAGTTTGCATGACTACAACAAAATCATGGTCCATGAGTTGTAAAAAAACATATGAAACTTAATGTTTGACAATTATTCTCTGTTTTGAATTAGAGGTAATTTTGAAGCATTATATATAATATTTAAATAATGTGAAACACTGAAATCATTACTGTGCTCTCCTGGTAAACCATTCAATAAAATCATTTTTGTTTTGTGGGATTGTTAGAATTACAAAATATAAGAATGTAAAGGTTCTGGAATTCCTATGCATACATACAATAATATGCTGTTGTAATAATTTTATAGATATATACTTCACTTTCTAGATTCTGTCCTATCATGTGGACTTTTTAACAGTAAAAATATTATGGGATATCAATTACCACCCAAACATATTAAATTATGCACCAAAAAAAAATCTTTGTTCCACTGACCCAAAGTCAATAGATACTTATTTCAAGACTTTTAAAGACCTGAGTTATGAATTTTACAATGGAAATCAATAATATCCTATTTAGAATGCTTACTTTGCTCCACCAGCATGGTTGGCAAATTTTACTTCACAAAACTCTGAGGGTCTATTAAAGTATATGCATGTGGTTTTACATAATGCAGTCACTGAAAGTAAGGTCTTGTTGATCCATATGTCTCCTTTAGGATTTATTCCAGGGGCACATAAAAATTCCACACTAATAGTGAGTACTCAGGATTAATGCACGCCTCTAGATAAAACATTTAAGACAAAGAAGATGAAAACAATGTGGACACAAACTTTTAGCGAACTCAGAACATAGGAGATGTAAGATAATTTATGGCACTAGTATTGTTAACATTAAGAGTTTAGATAATTCAAGGCATCATGTGAGCACACATGCACTCTAATGGTTTAGAGTTTGAGAGTTGAATGGTAGCATGGAAAAATAAATACTTTTAAAACAAAGCAATTTGTTTGGAACCCAAAATGTTAATAAGACCACTAAAATAATCCATAAAATCCAGAAATCAGTTACTTTTAGTAGTAAAACACAGTGATAAGAGATAATACCTCTTTATTTGATTAGATTTTATTTTGTAAGAATCATTTGTAAAATAAAACAAATTAACAAGACTAAAATGACCTCGTGTTGCTGATGTATTTTTTTTTCAAAATAGTGTTTGCACATTATCTACATCATAAATAAAATGGTGTGTGTGCACGCATATGTGCATATGTGTGTGTACATGTTCATACTGGTGTGTATATATGTTGTAGTGTTTTGAATGAGAATGCTCCTCTTAACTCTATCATTGAATAGTGGGTCCCCAGTTGGTAGAGCTCTTGAAAGAGGTGTGAACTTGTTGGAGAAAGTATGCCATTGGGGGTTGGCTTTGTGGTTTCAAAGTCAGACATTATTTCAAGCTGAATCTTCATTTTTAGCTCAAAGTTTAAGATGTGAGCTCTTAGCTTGATGTTCTGACTGCATTACTGATTGTTACCATGATTCCCTGAGTTGAATGATGGACTATTTATCTACAGGAACAGTATGATCAATTAAATCCATCTTCTATAGGCTGCCTTGGTCCTGGTGTTCTATCATAGAAATATAAAAGTAATTATGTATATATGGAAATCAAAAATCAACATTGATGAGTTGTATTAGGTGTCATCCTTGTTCATTTTGAACTTAACTTTCTGATGGGGTCTCTAGTTGAGCATGGAACACTTTCTGATTCACCTAGATTGTCTAGCAAACAAGCTCCAGGCAGCTGCTTTTGTCTACACCTTCCATTCTGGAGTTACAGACATGTATCTGGCTTTTGACAAGGTCCTCACCATCCCCAAGCAGACATTTTGCTGACTGAGCAATCTCCTTAGGCACAGGATAGGATAGTACAGCACATTGTCATATTACAGTCAGAATGCCACCAACATGAACCCACATTTCATCTATGAACACCTTCCAGTCATCACGGATTTGTCTGTGGAGAGCTTGGGTTTCCATGTTTATTTAATCCTGACTGTATATATGCCACAAAGCAGTCTGCAACAATTAATCAAATAGTAGATTTATTGTAGCTGTGAATAGCCACCCTTTGCCATGTATGAACTTAATGGAGATAGAATTTAGAACAATAAAAAGAGATAAGAACTTAGAATTAATTTTGGATATGTCACTGATTTTATAGATGCAATGAAACAGACTCAAGGCTTAATTAGCTCTAAATATCTTCACTGCCTTGTCTATGGTGGTGCCTCTACTCAGATTAACACTGTAACAAACTATGCCAAGCATCCTTCCTGTTCTATTTCAAGATCTATAAAGGATTTTTTTTTATTCATGACTAGAACCAGAAGATTTAATTGGGATAATATAGTTTATTGTTTCAACACATTCATCCCTCTTTCTAGGAAGATATTTGACTACATCAATTAAACATGGTTTATAGTGAGTCCGTTGTACGATCATGTTTACTTGAAAGAATTAGACGTAAACTTGAACAGTTATTCTAGTTGGTTATTGAACCTTATTTTCATTAGCTTCAAAGAAATTCTGTTACATTCAAGCAAGTAGATTAAATGTTATTAGCTTTAATACCTTTTAAAAGGAGTAATCTGTTGAAGTGATAATGGAACTTAAAGTAAGTACACTCGTTAAATTGTTTTTTACACTATTGTTTTTTCCCTGTTGGCCAAATGATTCTATATACTTTACATGCTAATTATAATGATAATAAATCACTAACACACACACATATACAAACACAAACTCACACCTCCACTCATCACACACACAAACATATATATATATATTTACACATTATTATTATATATTACCCACTGAGTCATCACATATATCTACACACACACACATACACACACACACACACATATATGCAAAGACTGGGAGATGGCTAAGTTCCCACTATACCAATGCGTCCATAAATGTAACTAAAATTTCACTAATATATTTAATTCTATTCAAGAAAAAACATAGAGGATTTTCACATAAACTCCTGAACCCAGTAACAGGAGAAACTTGCATTACAGCGATCTTGTGCTAATGTACTATTAGAAGAGACAAAAAATGCAAATATTAGGAGGGAGAAATGAAGATTCATGGAGAATAATAAGGGGAACGTTTGGGAGTGATGGATACAATGAAGGAGAGAGGGAAGATAGAATACAGGGAAAGATCCAAGACTAAATCATCCTTATCAATTCACACCATTTTATATCTTCAGTCACTTAAGTTGAGGAATTCGCTCCACTGTTATATGTGGTTAGAGGCAGAGTTTTGATAATTCTTTGGGTATCAAGACACCTGTCTTTTTTACTTCGGTGCCAGAAGGGTTTAGCATCTTGTCACTGAAGCAGCACAGCCTGCACATTTATAGGTGTCACTCTCTCTACCATCTGTTCCTTAGGATAACAGCCACCATTATCACCCAACCTCCACCTGAGGCTTTAACAATCTCTGTGGATTAAAGTTCGGATCTACAAGGAAGAATGGCTGGCAATAATGTTGCTGTTCAACTTTGCTTGACCTTAACACTCGGGCTGTCAATACCGTATTGCAGCTTGCTAACTGGCTTTCTAGCTATGTATCTACCACACTCTACAGATTTCCACTAAGAAATGGAACCCTTTATGAGCCTATGCATCGTTATTAGCATGATTGGTACCTTTCCCATTCATGCATAACTCATGAAATCACACAAAGGTTCATATTTTTATTTTTTATTGAAAAATAATTTCTTCATACAATACATTCTGACCATGATTTCCCCTCTCCCACCTTTTCCCAAACTTAAATCAACAAAAATCTTAACTAGATTTAATTCATAGGGCAATAATTAGGCCTAAATTGACAATTATATCCTAATTATATTTAATTAGTAGCCACACTAGTAAACTGTGCACACATGCACATGTGCACACACACACACATTTAAATTAGAAGTGACAAGGAAACTAAATTTAGTGATACCTGCCTGTAATCTAAACCTTTAGAGTCTGGAAAGAGACAGAGGGGTTGAGCCAACTCAGTTACAGAGTGAGTCAAGACTAGACCAAGTTAGTGAGACAATGTAGATAAAGCTAGCACAAGAACAAAAGAGAAACTTAAAAGTAGAAAAGTGCATAGTCAGTTAAATTCTTATCAATATTGGGTACTAGAGCTTCTTCAGAATGTATTTGACATATATCCTTCAGAGTTTCTTTATCATATCAAAAACTGGTATGTAGAAATATATCTTAAGTTGATCAATGAAACTCTTGCTAACAATTTTATACAGATCCACTTTGAAAAGCATTAATCAAATATCTACAGTCATCAGATGAGTAGAGAAAACATCAAATGTATTATTCTCACCTTACATTAAGCTATTTCTTTAAGCTATGATATAAGGGCTTTTAATAAGGAATGGTATAACTATGCCTTCTTTATTTTTATAGTTTCATTATACTTATAAAAAAACCTTCTGCCCAATAGAGATGAGGAAGTGGGCTCTACTGACTTTTTGCAAATCAAGCAAAAAAACGTGTTTTGGATTTCTGTTGCTGTTTGTGTGTGGAGATGGTGAAAGGTGCTAATGCTGTTGAATTAAAGAAGGCAGCTCACTGCAGAAGGTATTCTTGCATTCCTTTGCTTCTACCACTGAACTTTCACTGTGGCTATAAAACAGCATCCCCTTGTTGCGACAAATACTGAAATCTGAAGTCTGCTGTTTCCCTTTCTTTCCCCACTGATTTGTTTGTATGGTCACTTGCTGCTTTTGGAAGGATTTAGCTCCTCTCTCTTCTGGGAAGCAGTAACTGCTGCCCAGTAATATACTTGCATAGGTATCTCCATATTCACTCCTCCGTCTATTAAACAGTATTAACAGGTTAATTGTGATTTATTCAACAAAGCAAGCAGTTCAGGCGTTTTCTGTGAAATTAGCATGGCTTGGAGGAGACATTTCCTGCAGTTATCTCTAGCCCTTGGTTTGTGGAGGCACTCCTGGCATTCATCTGCAGATGGCTAGCACTTATATGCCATGCCCACTCCTGATTCATTTGAAGATGCATGAAAGATTCTTAGTTCTTCAGCCAGATCCACTTATATATAGCTCTATGGCATTTTTGCAGCATTTACAGAGGCGGGGGAAGAAAAATTCGATAGCTCGTTCTCTGCTAAATACATGAACCTGCCATGGAGTATCATGTCAGCAGAATATGGTCATTAACGTAGTCGTTACGCTAATAAGAAAACTATATCCTTTCTTCAATTATTAAGTCACTCAAGTAGGACAGAATCTCATAGGTAATGATAGCTTCCCTAAATCTGATAAATTCTGTGCTTTGAAAAGTTAAGTAAGAATGACCATATTTTAGTCGCATATGACAATGAGGAAAAGTAAATATAATTCAAGGCTTTCCATAAGAAATTAACATAGATATTAAAAAGTTTCAGAGTTATGTAGAATGGAATTTCATCTTAAGAAATGAAGTCACACAACAAATATTTATTGAACTTCTAGAGTGCATTGTAAAAAATTACAAACCTAAAAATTCTTGCCTTCAAGGAGCACAAAGTCTGAGAGAGACAGACATGGACCACACTTTATTATTTGACAAGAATTGTTAACAAGTAGCACAGTAGGAGCAAGGAATATTGGTTTAAGACTTTAAAGTGGAGAGCAATTTAAACTTTTTTGATAAAGGAAGATTTTAACAAATGGATGGGAGTAGAAGGGAGTACAATTCTGTGGAAAGAGTACAATAAGCAAAATAAATATGAGCAGTGAAGTAATACAACACACTAGGGGAATTTTCAAAATGCTGAAAGACCTAGTACATAGGCTGGACAAGTTTGAACGAGTTCAGAAGTAGACGTAAAACTAATTGTCTGCCAAGCAAAATAGGCTTACCTCTCTCTGCTTCCTTAAGCCCTTGTTTGGAAGTTACTCATTGAAGCAAGGATCACTTAACAAGTCCAAGTGTTCTAGTATGCTGTCTCTGAGTTGTTTTGAAAATCTTGATCAATGCAACTACATTTATACATTTAGATGTAGGATAACATGGGAAGAGTTATAATCCAAAAAAAAAAAACTGATCAACATTGGTCACTGAGAACAGGCTTTGTCTCTACTGAGCTTTCTGTATGATCTTTCTGTTGCCTGAGTAGTCCCCATGATGAAGTTAGGCACTTACTGTTCCCACTGGTTGTGCTGAGCCCTTTCTGCTGCTGTATCTTGCTCACCATCATGATCTTTGTAAACTGAGAGCATCCTACCTCCCCTGATCCCTGAGCAGATTCTGGCATGTATTTGTGACATTGAAAAAGGTAAAATAACCAGGTAACTTTTCCAGTGTTAAGCACATATCCAATGCTGCCTTCCCAAAGAAAATAAAATATTGGTTCAGGAAAATGACAATATTTGAACTGCCTAGTCTTTAATATTTCCCTCTTTTAGAGGTAATTTTTCAAAATTCACAGCCTTGTGTTACTACTTAAAGCCTTATCCAAAAGTTTAATGATTTAGGGCCCACACAAACAAATCATCTTACAAATGTAGCAATTTCTGGTGATGGAAAGGTTGAACTCATCACAGTAACTTAGAGCAAGATAAATATCACCTCTGACTATTATTATATTAGTAAACGTGTTTTGCAGACTAGATCTCTCCTCTCATGTGATCAATACAACATTTTCCTCTGCCCACACAGGACAGCCAGAACTGAAACAATGAGGAGTGAACCAATGTACCTTATCAAAGACTGATTTCTTGTACATTTCGACCTTGCTGTTCTTTCCATAATAAATTCTTTTTTTTTTTTTTTTTGTTCCTGTCCTGGAACTAGCTCTTGTAGACCAGGCTGGCCTCGAACTCACAGAGATCGGCCTGCCTCTGCCTCCCGAGTGCTGGGATTAAAGGCGTGCGCCACCACGGCCCGACTCCATATTAAATTCTTGAAAAACACGATGATGCCCGTGTGTTTTGGGATGACGAGACCTGGTTGTCATTCCTGTTTCCAGTGTGCCACCATAACTATATCTTCTTTTCTTCTCTACTTCTCTCCATTACTTAAAGGTTTAATGAGTAAATTGCCAGCAAGTGGCTACCACAGCCTGTTGCAGGTACTAGGAACTAAGCTAAAGCTCTCTAGCAAGTACAAAGCAACCCTTGAATTAAATCGCAATGCAAGTAAAATCGTGATTTTCAAAATATTTTATAACTTAGTTATGTCTTACTGAACATTTTTTTTCTAAAATATGGATCATATGGCTGCCTACTTCTTTGGTTTCTTATGACTGTATGATGCCATAATTCATGCCAGTCACTTAGAACAAGATAATTGCCACCTCTTGCTATTATTATAGTACCAATCTCATCTAAACCTGAGTATATTTGAAATATCTACTTTCTTATTTTAAATTAAATACATTATTCTTAATTCTAAATGTGTATATTATAAAATTTCTTAAAGGTCTACCGCATTTCTATATTTCCTGAGAAACTCACAAATTATTCCTAAGTAACTAACCAATTTTTCCTAGGAAACTCACAAATAAACAACACTTAGCAAATACTTGTTGATAGAATTAATGAGAATAACTGAAAATAAACGTGATATTTAGAAAATGTTAAAGAACAAATTGGCTTTCTTTTGAATAATAAAGTATCTTTGAACTCTAATGCATTTGGCTGCACAGCACTGGCTGTAAAATATTAGTTAACAAGAGAAAAAAATGGTGACAATAGTTTCGTATGCCTATGTGTCCTAGGAAAAAGGTAGAGACATCTTCAAGGTCACAGAATCAAATGCTCTTCTAGACTGAGTAATAAAATTATACTTACTGATATTTGCACTGTAACAAATTTCCATCTTAAAGCAAAATGAAGTTTACATATTGCTGCAGGCATTGTGCAAATTAGAACTTCATTGAATATTAATGAATTACTCTTTGTGGCCAATTGTTATGCAAATCAGCAGAGTGTCAGAATTTATCATTTTACTTAGTTGAGGATTGGGGGAAATGCTTTTAAAATCAACTGAGATCTCAACAGACTAACAACAATACAAGAAAGCAAATGTTACATAATTCCTAAAACTCGGGAGTTAATGTAGGTCTGGGCTACTTATTTCAAATATTAATGTGTATGTTGCTCAAAATATATTGTCTTCAAAAATAAGACATCTTAACAATGAGAGAAAATGTAGATCTCAGAAATACAAACATGTCTGCAAGTGAAGGCTTAAATGCATTATTAAATGAACAAAGAAGAGCTAAAGGTTTTGAAAAAAATTGTGAATATATTTATTTTCTTTCCAAAAGTCGATATCATTCGTATCCCTATACATTATAAAATAACACTAGATTCCCGTTAAAAATGATAGTTTGTTTAAATAGCATGTTTCTAAAGAATTCACCAGATCAAACTCACAATAATAAGAATATACTTGCTAACATGAAAGCCCTAATGTTTATAGTATGTAAAGGTCGTAACTTTAAACTACTGCTTTAAAACTGGTATCTTTAAGTCTTAAGGAGAACAGAGCATGACATAAATTCAGCTTCCACACAAACTATACACAGAATTCCCTAGTTAGTACTTTCCTTTGAGAACAAGTTATTTCCGGTTTTAATCTATGAGAAATATATTCCTGATCAAGTTAATCAAATTTTTAAAAATAAATTTATAATAGGAGATGTAAACGTTAACATTCAGAGTTACCAGATTTTCTCTGGATAGCTATTCAGAAAAATGAGCTAATTTTCACCTTCCTATGACTTAAATATAATAGGTACTGTGAACTGGGATCAGTCTACTGAATCTTAAAGGATATTTTTTAAAATTTTATTTGTTTATTTATTTATTATTTATTTATTTATTTTTGGGATTTTTCGAGACAGGGTTTCTCCGTAGCTTTTGGTTTCTGTCCTGGAATTAGCTCTTGTAGACCAGGCTGGCCTCGAACTCACAGAGATCCGCCTTCCTCTGCCTCCCGAGTGCTAGGATTAAAGGCGTGCGCCACCACCGCCCGGCAATTTCATTTATTTTTATTAACTAAAATTTTTCATTTATTTTATATCCTGACTGCAGTTTTCTCTCCCTCCTCTTCTTATCTTCTCTTCCCTTGTCCCCTCTGACCTCATCCACTCCTGCTTAGGAGACTGAATGTTGTCATAATCATGTAAACTCTTACTAATTGCACTTTGATATGGCCCACTTATAAATCAGGGATGGCTCTTATTTGCTTTCTGTATTTACATCATGGCCAAAAGCAGCCCAAGGAAGAAAGGGTTTATTTGGCTTTCATGTCCACGTCAGAGCACATCATAAAGGAAAGTGAAGGCAGAAACTTGGGCAGAAATCTGGAGGCAGGAACTGAAGCAGAGGCCTTGGAGGAGTGCTGGTTCCCTGACTTGATTTCTCTGGTTGTTGAACTTGCTTTCTCGTATAGCCTAAGACCACATGCTCTGGGATACCGCTGTGCACATTTCACTGGGCACTCGCACATCTATCATTAGCAAGATAGTGGGCCAGAGATGCTACCAGAGGCGTATCTGATGGAGATCATTCTCAGCTGAGGTTTCCTCTTTCCAGGAGATTCTAGTTCAAGACAAGTTGGCAAAAACTAACAACCCTTAACATAAATCTATGCTGCCCCATATAATTTCCTATTTTGTACTGCTTACTCAATACATACAATGGATAACAATATTCATATTGAAATAATTCTTGTGTTACTTTCATTGGTTACTTAATCTAAAATAAATGATGTACATTTTTAAAAAAGTATAAAGATTAAGGGTATTTATTTTTCCATTTTTTTCTTTGCAAAAATCATAGGAAGTAAAAAATTCCATCTTAAAATCAACTATATACTGTCATATATTTTTTTTCGGATGTAAAATTCCTTGTCTAACCATTGAACACACAGTCTAGGAATCAGATCATGCAGGCATTTTTTATGATTCCTTTTGTGTTTCATGATTTCGCAGTTATTCCAAGGTTTGAGGTGATTAGGGAGAGTAAGAGTGTGGAAACCTTCCCCAGAATAACACTAATGAGTGGGAAAAAGTGATTCGCATTTCCTTTCAAATTCAACCAGATTCTGTTAGAGTCTAACAGAGTCTTTGCTCAGTAGTTAAACTCTAAATCACTAATCTAATCCCAACGATTAGACCTGGAATTATCAGTGTGGCATGTATGGATTTACAAATGGTATTGACTCTGTGCACACAGTAGAGGAAAGATTGAATTTCCTTTCTATGTAACAAATACGAGTAATTAATTATGATGTCAGCCCCTCCAGGGGACACTGTCCTATCCCTTGAGATCCACTACTAATTTATGCGGCTTCTATACTATGCTATAAACAATCATTTATTTTCTTTTCTGTTCTTTAAAAAAAAAAAAAAACTTCCTGATTTAAAAAAGTAAGTAAAAATATTCTGATTAATAAAGTGTGAAATACAGTATTGTTGTCTTCATGCTACTGATGTTGTCAAGAAACGTATCCCTAGGTTAATGTAGCACAAATGAGTTAAAGAAAACGAGGCCTTATTTTCAGTCACAATAGAATTTTAGATACTCAAGAGAACTAGAACCCCAGGTTCTTCACTGAATAGTTAATGTCTACGGTGAGACTCTCCCGACTAGCCACCCCACCAGGGCTCCTGGAGTCCTTCTATTAAGTGACAAAACCATTGCTCACTGAAGAATTCCCTTTCCTCTGGCTATCTGGACAAACATGGAAGCTTGGGGTTTCTTCTATTTTCCTTACTTCTCCACAATTCTAGGGTGTTTTGAATTAATTACAGTAGTGATTCATCTCTGTGCATACTGTAAACAGGTTTAAATATTACTGTGCACAAAAGTGTGTGCATAGTGTTAACGGACAACTTGACCCAAAGACAGAACTGTCATTTATATTCCTTTGCTTGGTTAAGGATTTTAACCAGTCTAAGGAAACACGTGTGGTCTGACAGTGCTGGCTTGCAGTGTAATCCACAAAAAACCAAGGTGATCTCCAACTGACTGAGGCAGACATGCCGGTAAGTAATCTGTGTGATTTGCTTGGTGTAATAACCAGTTGTCTCTGGCTCACTGGGTGCCAAGGGCTGCTTCAACAACTCAGCCTTGAGCTTGACAGGACTGCTGAGTGACCACAACATGATTTTGCTATAAGAAGCCATTTGCCCGGTAAAAAAAAAAAATCAATAAGAGTCTGCTGTAATAGTAGCATTTGGATGTGTGAGTCCATTGCTATCAATGAGAAGCCTTGCTATCTATTTTCTTGCATGCATTTAATTTTCCCCTTTTCTCTCCCTAGCAGGATGTTACGGCTTGCTACATTGTATTCTAAACAAACAATGAAATAATTCAGCTGTAAAACTGTTCTCCGAGTTAATGGCCTTTTTGGTATTTTATTTTATTCAGCATTACCAATAATTAAAAGATTAGAATGCTTTTCCTGTCATGATACACCTAAAGGAGCTGAGGGAAGCACATATTTGATATAAACAAAGAAACATATAATCAGTAAATATTCATGATTAGTAAATCACTTCCCTTTTAAGAATAAAAAAATAATAATTATTTAAGACAAAGTCCCATACAAAGGTAGAGGTACAGACTGTAATGGGTGGATGGTTTAACAGGCAATCCATAACAATTCCAAGTGTCTTTTGCTTCTTTCTACCTGACTTGTAAAATTATATCATTAAACAATGTACGTGACATAAATATGAAGTCTCCTATGCCTAATTACTGCTTAAAAGATACAGCATTACCAAATTGTAATTACCCCTCTAAAAGTCAAGTTTTCATCATCACTCAAGAGAAATTTCTTATATGAAAATTATTGCTGGCTTCTCAGGAACATTAGTGATATAATGAACACATCCCGAGCTTTTACGGATGTATGAAGAGTTACAAAGATTCAAAATTCAACAGATATTCAAGATGTAGTCATTTCTTATACTTGATATTTGTGGGATAAAAAAAGTATTCCAGATACAATGAGGGTAGAGAAAGTCGTATTTATCACGATACAATGCTTGTTGACATATTCCTGGGTGAACTGGTAACTTACCTACTGATTATGGCTTTCAAATTTACAACGACATTGCCTCTGCTTAGTAACCCCAAGAACTTCAGAGGAATACTTTGGGGGCAATAGAGGAATGCATCCTGTTCTAGCCTCATCTAATCATAGCAGATAACAAAGTACTCTTTAATGCTTTGTTTACAAATGTTCCTCAGGATCTTTGAATGATTTATTGGATGGTGCAAGGCAGCCCAAACTTTGTACAGCTCTGAATAAATTGTTCTGACTTTGTAAAACTTGATATTGCTGTGTTTCCTAAAGTATACATATTATAGAAATCCTCCAGGATATGCAGCAAATCTCTAGAGAATATTCTTCTGCTCTAATTGCCAAACAAGGGAACTAATTCTGCATTCAGACTTATTCATGATACACTGTGGTGAGGTCCGAAGACAACATTCGGAGGTTTAATATATTCTTGGGAATCCAGAGGCAGAAAGTCTGTTGCCTACCAAGACAGAACTTTTAAAGTCGGTAAAACTGTGTGATGGTTTATAAAATCAGAAATAAGGATTTACTCCTGGGTAGAGGAGAGTGGTCAAGGACTATAATCTCCTTATGTTACACAGGATGGACACCTGGTTCATTGAAGTTAAATGATAGCTGCAAAGCTACCCAACCAGCTAGTTCCTGCTGGGATTAGAATCTGACTACCCCTATTTTGCGTTTTATGATGAAAAAATAACTCAACAGATTTTTCAATGCAAGTACAAATGTTCTGACTAATCCCTATTTTCTTCACATTGGGATGATACTGTTGCCGTGTTCCTTGCTTGTTTGCAGCAGTATTTTTATCCAATCTGGATACAATGCAATTGCATTTGAGGTTTGGCAGGCTGCCCTTTTGGCTTAGCAGAGTTGATCAAAGGTTGCCAAATACCACAGTAGTTCATATTTATTTTCTGTTTTATGACATTTCCCCCCCAAACCCACTGTTCTTTTCCTCAGCAAACCATCAATCAATTCTAGAAAAAACACGACTTCTTCAATGGGTTGCCAAATTTGTCTTTCGCTGCAGACAGTATACCTTTTGTGAACAGAAATACATTTTAATAGGTCAAATCTAGGAAGGAAATATCAAATTTTAGAATATGTTTACATATATTTGTAAACAATGCATGTGTATGTATGTATATTCACATATATAAACATATGGTCACATAAAGACACACACATTCATTAATGAACAATCTACAACAAAACTGCAATGTTTCTATTAAAATTTGTTTTTTTATCTAAGATCTAAAATCAGGTTGATATTTTTTATTTATTATCCTTTCTAAGGTTTGTTGCTGTTGGCAGTTCATTTTTTCCAGCAATTTAGATCTCCAGTTATAAATAAAACATAACTCTGGTGGTGTAATCTAATGTTGACAAACTTGTGGCTTAGAAGGTATTTGAAGTTTATATAATCACTGTTTTCTGAAAACATGTTTCTAAGTCACGCTCCAACACAAATGAGACAATTAGTTACTATTTTAGATCAGGAATATCTGCTGAACACTTTTGCCCAGTGAAATATTGACTGTGTGTGGTTCCCTCTGCCAGAGCTGTTATGGAAGCAAAGAGCTATTCTTCCATTGTCCACACAGTTCCTATAGCTTGCATGAACTCATTAACATAATTAAATAGCTGCTTTAACAATTAGGAGCTCTGTCTCTTGGTTTATACTATGGCCTGCTGTGTACGAGTTCTTGCTATGCAATTAATCTTTATTTATTTTTATCTTTGTCACCTTCTAAACGGCAGTGTTTTTTTTTTTAATTCTTCTCTCATACATACACTTCCCCTCCAACCACTCCTCCCAGTCTGCCCTACACACCTATTTTCACCTTCAGATCCACCTTCATTTAATCTTATGTACAGAATTTCTGTTTTGAAAATCCTAAATATAACAATAAGATAATTCCTCCTACTGTGCTACATTTGATGAAACAAGTAACTTCAATGCTTTTGCACAATTTCTAAGTATAGCACATGCTCATCTATTGATTTTTTTTTTTAATTTTCAAATGTTGGCAGCAAACATGCATGAGCAGGAGAAAGGTTATCTAGTTTACAAGAAGGAAATGAGAGACACTGTCCACTTATAAGTAAAATAATTCATAAATCTAGTTTCTCCTCTCCTCAAATACATAAAGAACTAATTAAAAATATATTGGGTTGAAGGGGAGGGGAGATGCAGGGAGGGTAGCAGAGAAAAAATATAGAGCTCAATAAAAAATCAATATATAAAAACAAAAGAACAAAAGCAGAAACAAAAATAAAAAAAAAACTAATAAGAAACACATTATTTTATCTCACTAACATCATGGTAAACTCTACCTTATTACCTATACATCAAACATAATCAGTTCATCACTGAAGCTCAGAATTATAGAGTCTGTTCAGCAGATTGAAAATAGGCCATCCTCTGGCACAGAATTATGGCTCCATTGTTAATCCACTTGCTGTGCAGGCATGAGGAACAGAGAGTTTATACCCCCTTCCCAACAATGCCTGTTGGGATTGGTAGCCCACTTATAATTTCAGCGTTTGGATGACAGATACCTAGGATTCTTTGAGCAAGCTTATTAACAATAATAGACTCATCAGTGAGCTCTAGGTTCTTTTGAAAGATAAGAAATTGAATCTTGATGTCAAACTCAGACCTTCACACGTATGCGTGGGTGTCCACGCATGTACACACACACAGTATACGTGTGGAGTATAAATGTGTAGATGTTCACATGTGTGAATGTGGGCAACCGTGTGCCACAGAGCACATGGGAGGTCAGATGAGCTCTTTTGGTGTTGCTGCTTTCGTTGCACTTTGTCTGACACGGGATCTCTTGTTATATATATATATCAAGCATATATATATATAGCTGGCCTGCGATTTCAGGTTACCTCCCATCTCATCATAGTAGCTCTGGGATTACAGACCCACACTACAAGAGCAGACTTGATGTTTTAAGAAGTTAAAATCCATTCTTCACAATAGATTGCAAGTACTTTATCCCCTGAGCCATCTATTCTTCAAAGTTTGCAACAAAGAAAAGTTTCTTTGCTCCAATAAAAAAGCAAAATTTTACTAAAACAGTGCACATATGGATATTATGAATACTGATTTCAATTATTCTCTCATAGCCACCAGGGTCCTACATCCACTAGAGGAAACTAAACAGAAAGAGGTATTTCTGCTATTTTAGAGAGAAATACTAATTGACACAAGGCCCAAAATCATTGACTTAAGAAAAAAAAATCCTGCTAATGAGGCCCCCATAGTCCTATATTAAAGAGCTTCCTAAGTGTCAAGTGTATTATTGTCAAGAATTTGAAACCACAAGGGAAATAAATAATAAAGACACTTTACAGAATGCTGTCATTTAGCTCTCATAATAATGCTATTTTTTTCTTCAGCTTAAATATTAAATCAAATTTTAATAGCTACCACCTTGAATGTGCTTTTGCTCATTGGCATTTAATTCCCAGGCATATTTTCCCTGCCTCCTCCACTCTGCTCTCTTTTACAAAGTTTGCAACACAAAATATCTTCACAAACTTAGGGAAGTTGTCATGACATGTAATAAAATTTAATACATATGCTCATGGAACAATCCTTGTCTTAGAAGAAAATTATTCATGTAAGTAGGAGAGTGAAATTAAAAAAAAATAATAATTTATGCCTTTTATTTTGTATGCAAGTGTTTTGTCTCTATATGTACTTATGTGAGGGGACAGAAAACTGTGTTTGATCTACTGGAACTGAAGTTCATCATGTGGGTGCTGGGAACCAAGCATGGGTCCTCTGCAACCTCAAGAAAGCATATTTAACAAATGGTGCTGGCAAACTGGATATCAACATGTAGAAGAATGAAAATAGACCCATATCTATCACCTTGCACAAAAACAAGTCCAAGTGGATCAAAGACCTCAACATAAAGCCAGTCACACTGAACCTTATAGAAGAGAAAGTGGGAAGTACACTTGAACGCATTGGCACAGGAGACCATTTCCTAAATATAACCTCAGTAGCACAGACACTGAAGGAAACAATTAATAAATGGGACCTCCTGGAACTGAAAAGCTTCTGTAAAACAAAGAATACTGACAACAGGAGAAAACGACAGCCTACAGAATGGGAAAATATCTTCACTAACCCCACATCAGACAGAGGTCTAATCTCCAACATAGATGAAGAACTCAAGAAATTGGTCATCAAAGGAATGAATAATCCAATAAAAAAATGAGTACAGACCTAAACAGAGAACTCTCAAAAGAGGAATCTAAAATGACTGAAAGACACTTAAGGAAATGTTCAACGTCCTTAGTAATCAGAGAAATGCAAATCAAAATGACTCTGAGATTCCATCTTAACACCTGTAAGAATGGCCAAGATCAAAAACACTGATGACAATTTATGCTGAAGAGTTTGTGGGGAAAAGGGAACATTTCTGCATTACTGGTGGGAATGCAAGCTGGTACAGCCCCTTTGGATGTCAGTGTGGTGATTTCTCAGAAAATTAGGAAATAACCTTCCTCAAGACCCAGTAATAGCCAAAGGATGCTCAATTGTGCCACAAGGATATATGCTCAACTATGTTCATAGCAGTTTTGTTTGTCATAGTCAGAACCTGGAAACAACCCCTCGACTGAAGAATGGATAAGAAAAATGTGGTACATTTACACAATGAAGTACTACACAGCAGAAAAAAATAACATCTTGAATTTTGCAGGAAAATGGATGGACCTAGAAACCACTATTTTGAATGAGGTAACCAAGATGCAGAAAGACAATTATTACATGTACTCACTCATAAGTAGTTTTTAAACATAAAGCAAGAAAACCAGCCTACAAATCACAACCCCAAAGAACTTAGGCAACAATGACCTTGTGGGAGGGTTGAAGGGGAGAGGGGAGAGACAGGGAGAGGAGCAGAGAGAAAAATGTAGAGTTCAATAAAAATCAATAAAAAATGTAAAAAAAAAAAGAGTTTTCTCTTGTTCAAATATATATATATAAAAAAAAAAGAAGCACTTTTAACTACCGAGTCATCTACCAAGCTCGTAAAAAGGTTTTAATGATAAGGAAGAATATGTCAAACTATATACGAAGGACAAAATATAAAACATGAGAAATGACAAATATTTCTAAGAAGCGAGGCAAGGGATTCATCCCCAGCACTGCACCATGTAAATCATGAATGGGGGAAGGGACTGTCACACTTGAAATTCTAGTGCTTGAGAAATAAACTCAAAAGATAGGAGTTCAAATCCATTGTGATTCCATAGTGATACTACGCCAACCTGGGTAACAAGGGAGTCTGTATAAATCAAACAAATTCATAACATTATAAATGAAAATAATTATCAGCATAACAGGTAATAGTAAACTAGACTTAGGGAGAAGCGAACCAAACGAAGAACAATCATAAAGATTCCCTCAGTCCTACCAAATCCTGTTAGGTCAGAAGAAATCTTGTATTTATGAGATGTTATAGACACTGATAAATCACTATGTCAAACACTGGATTAAAATCCTCTGAAGATACTCAGTAAGAAATAATTTGCATATAAAATATGTCTGACTTGTCCAGGAGCAACTAATTTTCTATTCTGATTGCATAGCCTAAGGCACTGATGGAGCCTGGGGGTATTTAAAATAGTACAGGAAGGAAAAAGAGCAAGCGAGTGTCATAAAAAATGGTACAGATCACAGCAGAGAAGTATGAAAGACAATCAGGTTAAACACAGGAAAAGACTAAGCTCGTGACTTAAATGATCACAGTCTATTTAGTTGCAGGGTCAAGAGTAGTATTTAAGAAAAAATAATGAAGAGGTTCATCAGTTGATTTCTTTTCGTTAAACCATTTTTATTCTGTAACAGCCACATGGTTGTATAACTACCTTTTATTTAAAATTTCATTGACAATCTTGAGAGATAAATAGCATTTCCTCCTTGGACAGCCAAACTGTTCTTTCTATAGCAAAAATCAATATAGTTCTTCATGCCCTTGAATGGAGTTTTCTCATCAGTAGTTGTTGCTTTTGGCTTTACTGACAGGCAATGATGAACGTAGCCGATGATGGTTGTGTAGGTAGGTCATCAAAAACACCTGTTGTTTCTACTTCTTGAGTGAAAACTCATTGTCATGGTCTGATGCAAGTAATGGAGGTGGTGGGAATGGGCACTTGAAGATATTCTGATACATACACTCTTAAGAGCCTCTCCCATTGAAAAGCAAGGTAGCATCAGATTTAGCCATGGACAAAACAGGTATGAATTAAAGTCAAGTCTTATCTGTTGTAAATGGAGCGGGCTTACACCTGGCTGGCGGGCTGCTTGTTGTCCTGGCCACCTAGCTCACTTATGCCAAAAATAATCACATGGAGATCTGTATTAATTAAATTGCTGTCTGGCTCATTAGTTCTAGCCTCTTATTGGATAACTCTCACATCTTGATTTAACCCATTTTTAATAATCTGTATGTCACCACAAGCTCGTGGCTTACCAGGAAAGATTCAGCATGTCTGACCTGGCAGCTTCATGGTGGGCAGCTCTCTCTGACTCTGCTTTCTTCTTCCCAGAATTCTGTTCTGTCTTCCCTGCCTACCTGAGGTTTCCCTATCAACTAGGTCAAGGCAGCCTCTTTATTCAACCAATGAAAGCAACACATAGAAAGAAGACCCTCCTACACCACTTATCTTGTCACCATTTAACCAAATGTTAAATCATGTTAAGACCACATAATTTTAAATGTAAAGGTAAACATCTAATTGCCACACATGGATAAACCCTGAAAACTTCTGAATGATTAATGTGGTGGTTCAGTGTTATTCTTATAGATAATGATGAGATATTTCCCTTTTTCTCCATTATTTGTAAAGAATAAATGTTTAGTGTTACCTAGGATCTCCTACATGACAAATTATCCTTTAATTGTTCTTAGGAAAATAACAAGGATACGTACTTCTTACACATTATCATAAAATGGTGTTGTAAAAATAGCCTCTGGTCTAGGAAATGATGTAAATAAAATCAAGCTGACTTATCCAAGATGTCTACACTCCTGCTCTTGGGTATATCTAATTTTCATTCCAAAAACTGTGTCTAAAAGCATTGCACTTAAAAGCCTACAACAAATTCTCTTTAAATAAGCCAGGCTCTTAAAAAAACATAACAAAACAAAAATCAAGCAAACCATTAAAAACTTCTGAAGCTAAATTCTAAAACAATAAATTTTACTAGAAGAACACAGTGCTTGAAATACCAGAAGATGAGTGGTACATATGGCAAGAAAGCTGCCAACAGCTTGGGAGAAGTGAGCAAGGCAGCCATATTGAGGTATCAAAAGCAACACACAGATAAAATGATATCAAAAACTGACATGCCAATGAGGATGAGAGACCTCTCGCAGGGTTACAGTCCTGAGTAAAGAACTATGAGTAATGATGATTGTTGAAGGCAGGAATCCATCTTCTCCAAGAGGAGTCACCTGATAGGTTAGCCAGTCCCAGCCGGTCAGCTCTAAACATATATGAGCAACACTAAATGATGTCAGTGTGATTGATTGACTGATTGCATGTGCAGTATGTATTACATGTATTATATATGTTATAGAATACATATGATATAAGCTATAATTAAAGAATAGGAAGCAATAAATTTGAGAACAAATAGAAAGGACACAGTAGGAATTTGAGGTAGGAGAAGGAAAGGAAGAAAATACAGTACACACATATGAAATAATCCAAAATAAACTCAGCAAAAAGGTACAAATGCTACTAAGTTGTACTTACTGTCACAAGATATAACAGATAATGTGGGCATCAACTTCTGCTAAATCAACACAAGCACTTTTTAAGAAAGAACTGTTTTAAAAAATGTAATATTTACAAAGGAGTATTTTGCAACTAGATGAGCTTTCTTTGAGAGTTACTAACTTCTCTGTGAGCAATGTCAAAGAGTATCCATGGATATTTAAGGCATTTTGTATTCTTAAGGAAATAATAATTTTTCAGAAGGGACTATATCTATCAGGTATTTAATATGCAACCTCTCCAGAACACAGCATTCTGACACTAAGATAATGAGGATATCCATAAAAACCAAACTAAAGCTAAATCCACTCAACTTCAACAGGATTTGGATCAAGTAAGAGCATAATAACTTCTAACACTCACTACTTATAGCATTGATGTTCTTTCCATTTCAACATTTGCTATTTTCAGACAAAATGCTAAAATTGGGATTTTTTTTTTTTTTTTTTTTTTTTTTTTTTTTTTTGCCAGAAGAGTATTTTAAAACGTCATAAGATTTCTGGTTTCAAGCTAGCTCCCAGCATTTAGTTACCACTACAAAACCAGGCCACATTATAACATTTATGAAAAGAACAGACAGACTGGAAGAAGACAGGCCTCTGCATGTGTCTCAGAACTGCTAAAGTACTTTCACCAATATTTTCAGTTCTGAAAAACATTAATTTTTTTCTAGTTTGTTAAGCATTATTCCTGCTCCCTGATAATAAATATCATTTCCATTGGTTGTTAAAAGAATTAGAACATTTTAGATTTGAAGATGAATGCAAATTGTTCCTCCTCATTCCTTCTAAATTGCAGATAGGAAAGAGTAATTTGAAAAAGAATAATCCAGAGAATGTGAAAGGAATATTTCTCTCTCTTCACCCCTTCTTTCTTTCTCTCCTCCTCTCTTTCCTTTCTCCCTTCCCTGTCTCTGTTTCATTCCCTTTGGTGTTTTCTAGCACTATATAAAAGTTGAGACCTTAATTACACACTAAAAGTGAATTAGATAGTTTAGAACTAATTTTTAAATTGTCTTTAATTAGTAGAATTATTAATTTAATATTAACTATTTATTATATTGTAACAAAACTGTATTGGCAATTTTATAATCATTCATTAATTTATTAAATTGATTTTGTTTTGTATTGGTAAATAACTGATTGCAAAATATATGTTTAGGGTGTCAGACAACAATTTTACTTGGAAATGAAGTAAGCATATACAAATAAATACTTGATGTTTAATAAATAAATACATAAAAATTTCACTAATCTACAGGATAGAGAGATGCCATATTAAGCTAGCATACATGTTAAAGAACAAGCTCTTGAAATCTTACTTCACTGAAGCATGCTTCTGGGCAACCAGAGTCTTTACACCATAGGTTGTCACTGTGACTTTTTGAACTGTCTATGATTCAGTTTCTTGGTCAAAAAGCAAGATATGTATAGAAGTAAAAATATCTCAAAAATACATGCAACTTTGCACCACCTTATTTATTTATAATACTGCATTTTATGTGTAGCTTTTGTGTTATAGGAAGTATAGTTTTGTTTGATTTTGTTATTTAATTATTTGGCTTGTTTTTAATAGAAAATTTTAGTATACACATTAGGACTCTACTAGCCTGAATTTAATTATTTTCTGCCACTGTTATCCAAAACTGGGATTATGGTTATACCACTATGCAACTCATGTTGCTGATGTTTTAATTTAAATATTTTAATCATGTTTCTAATATAAAGACTGCTTATTTTAATTTAATGTTTATTGACTTATTTGGATTTTTTGTTTTTATGTTTTTTTTTTGGGGGGGGGGAATCAGTGATTCATTATGGCAGGGCAGAAAATTGCTATGCCAACAAGCCAGGCCTTAAACTTATAAAATTTACTTGCCTCTGCCTCCAGGGTGCTGCATTTAAACATGATACATTTCTGATTTAATTGAAGTTTTTAAAAATAAAACTTTGCACTGAAGAGCCATTAAAAACAACCAGCTCAAATCTTGCTCATTGAGGCACAGTATCAGAGGAAAATCTCGTTAAAGCGTGAGATTGTTTGAGACAGAATACTTAACATCTTACTATTCTTTGCTTGTATGTTGTAAATGCCACCCAAGCTGAACACAGAAGGTGGACGATTTCTTGGTCTCTGTCAGAGCAGTGATGATTTGTTTCTGAAGGAAAGAGTTTGGAACAAAATGCTCTCAATATGTATGATTACACAAAAATAAACCATAAAAAAAAGGAATCTTGGTAGGGTAGCTGAGGGCAACACACTATTCAGCTCAGTTGCTCAAACTGAGCACAGGGAAAATATAAAGAGCTCAAATGACCACATCATATTTAAACTACGTTTAAGAAAATCCTCAGTGAACCATAGCTTTGGGAAATTCTGCTGGGTATTCAAATCACAGAGTAGTTACCTGACAAACTCTGACTAGTTTATTTCACTGCCTCAAATAGCTTCTCAAGTCCTTCTGCCCAAAGTAATCGATACGGGAAACAGCAAAAACAGCTTTCCATATACATTTTGGTAAATTATTCCTTACTAAATGAGTAATCTTGGAAAGGCCTTCAAAAATATGATAGATTTATGACTAATGACCTCTACCGCTCAGGTAAATTAAACATATTTACTTAAGTCTTATAATAAGAAAAATAGGAATGTCTTTTAATTGTAAGGTTTTTAATTGATAAAAACAATTCTTAGATTTCTCAGTAATTTTACACTTGAGTTAATTAAGGAGAGCAACTATTATTTCCTTTAAAACATGTAGTTGATTTTTTTCTGACATTTTAACTCATCAGGAAGGGCAAACACACGGTCAATCAAAAAAGTTGTTCTTACTACTTAATAAAAAGGTAACCTAACTGTTACTCTTTATTGTAAGGAAAGCCAAGGTAAGTCATTTCAAAATAACTATGAAATTTATAAATGATGGGAGAAATTTTGGTTTTCTTGAGACAGGGTTTCTCTGTGGAGCTTCGCCTATCCTGAACTTACTTTGTAGATCAGACTGGTGTTGAACTCACAGAGGGCTGCCTGTCTTTTGCTCACAAATGCTGGCATTAAAGGTGTGAGCCACCAACTCCCCAGGAAATTTCTTTAATATTTGATTTTTTGCAGTAATCTACATTGTAAATATTTACGTTGAAATATTTTTCTGATCTTTCAAGGATAATGTATTCTGTCATACAAAAAAAAAAGCATCCTGTATTCTGTATACCCTGTTAGATACAATTTCAAGGGAAAAGCAGAAGGCCAGTTAATTATCTGCTCTAATCTCTGCAGGTTTATTTTTGTTGTTTTTGTCCCACTCATTGGGTATTACAAGGATTTCCCCTCTGATAATGATATTCTGTTGATCAAGTATGTATACTAAGTTCTAATTATAGAGTGAATTAAAATTAAAGTGTGGTTTTAGTTATTTATATTTTGCAAACTTTTTACATCTCTAGTGACCTTGAATTCTCTGCTACTCAGTAGTAAGTTACAGGAGAAAATGTTCATATTTTATACTCCACAAGCCTTTTAGATCTCTTGTGACCAGGAAGTTCTCAGTTACACGTGGACATGTTCATCTCCATTTTGGACAGCCAAAAGCTGTGCTTTTCCACCAGATAAATAAGTACAATAATGTTTTCTTACAGAAATCTTTCTTAGACTTCTGGATTAGGGGGAAAAATGAAGATACTTCAGGGGATCAGAAAGTAATAGGCGACAAGAGGAATATTGAATCATGGAAAAAGAGGAGTTATTCCGTTTGAAACTTACAGAATAATAGGGTTTGTATAAACATAAGCTAAACGGACCATTTTATATCCCTCTGAGATTTTCTCGAAAGTCAGACTCCTCAGAGTCATACTTCACTAGCAATGGTATAACATAACTTCCACCAAATACTTAGTCAGTTCTCACAGGAAAACGACAGTGTCAAACAGCAGCTGTAACAGAATAGGTCAGACCATTTATACTCTGGAATAAATGAGTCTGGAATAATAAATTGTTGCAGATTATAATAAAATGAGGAGTTCCCACAGCAGTAAATGATGCAGGGAAAAAAAAACTATTTTTTTTCAATGACTCAGTCTAGTTTTATACCAGTTCTCCAAAGTCAATGTTCTGTTTTCCAAAATTACAAAGGGGAATTTTTCTAGTTGTTCCTTTGTGGAAGAGATCTCGCTCATGGGAAGACACTGTGGCTCATCATTTCCCAGTGTACTGGAATATCATTATTAATAAAGTTAACATTGCATATAAAATATTTAGCTACGAAAACACTTATTTTGCCTAGAGAAGTCTTTTCTATTACACATTTATTTTCACAAATTTCTTACCATTTGTCCATGTGATTTTTATGCCAACAGACTATCCTTTGAAAAAAAATATCAATGAGATGTTGATAATGTTTCTTTCATTACTGAATTTGTGCCTCAATCTGTATGGCAATTTTCAGCATGCAAGCACAATTCAGCAGGCTTCAGCTCAATGGTTCATTGAACTATCTAAGTGGTTTTCTGGGCAAAAGCACAGTTTGCATATAAATAATTGTTAATATTTTCTATCTACATAGAGGTAGGATATGTTCATTCTTTTCCCCAGATTACAGATTCTAGTTCTCAAGAATACTTTTATTTTCTCGTATGCAAAATGATTAATGGAAATCATATCTCTGCCTTTACCAGTTCTGATTAAGTTAAAGTAAAATTAAATTTGCATGTTTAATGAATTAAAATATTGAAAGAATTAAAGTATATCAAAGAATATTATTACTTTTCATGCATTTCATAATTCACTACAATAATAGATGTTTTGACTCAATTTAAAATATCTTAGTCATTTAAAATCATTAATTTAGTGTAATCTTCATTATTAATTTTAAAGGTTATCAATTAAATAAAGATGAAAAGATTCCCTATATTGTGACTGAATATGAACTACCATATAAGTATCTTTAGGCAATTATTGTCTTACTACAGTAGAAAACTGCAGTACAAAATAATAATAGATGCATTAGATAGCTTACAAAATTTGGATTACTTAGTATCTATGCATTTGGGACAATGAAAAATTTCAAGTTCACTAAATTTTTACAACATCCACCCCATTTATGATCTTTGGGAGCATATAAAGAGGTCGGTCCTGGAGACCCGAAGCTGCAGAATCTCCATAACATCGGGCACCAACAGGATATCTTAAGAGTCTTCGTGAGGGACCAACATCGCTAGTCAAACCAGACCAACGTCTTTTTACAAAGAACACTTCCAAGTAAAGGTCCATGGACAAATGGGTTTACTGACTACATTATAGATGTGAATCACATGATAGACTAAATGTAATTCAAAACCACCTCCTTTAGCTAAGATCTTTTCAACAAACTTTAAATTCATTTTTACTCAATAAATATAGATTTAGAAATAAGTTTTAACTTATTTATTCATTTTACATATCAACCTCAATTTTTGTTCCCTCCTCTCCTCCCGTTCCCTAACCCCATCTTCCTTCTTCCCCCATCAACTCTTCCTCTGTCTTCACTCAGAAGGGGTAAGGTCTCCCATGAGTCAGCAAAGAATGGCTTATCAAGTTAAGGCAGAACCAAACTCCTCCCCCTTGCATCAAGGCTGGGTCAGACATCACATCATACGGAAGTGGTTCTAAAGAGCCAGCTCATGCATCAGGGACAGGCTTTGGTCCCACTGATAGGAGCCCCACAAAAAGGCCAACCTTAAAGGAGACTGTGTGTTGGTTCCCCAGCTGCCTAGACCCGAATAATTACATCGGAACTATATTAATTACAATACAGTTTTGCCGATGGCTCAGGAATATTGCTAGTTAGCTCTTACATCATAAACTAACCCATTTCTATTAATCTATGTATCACCATGAGACTGTGGCCTTCCAGTACGGTTCTGGTGTCTTTGTCTTCTGGCAGTTACATAATGTCTCTGTGAGTCTGCCTTTTTTCTCCTTGTTTAGTTTAGTTTTTCCACCTAACTCTATTCTGCCCTGCTGTAGGCCAAAGTAGCTTCTTTATTAACCAATGGTAATAAAACATTCATAGCACTGGGCAGGGGTGGCACATGCTTTTAATCCCAGCACTCAGGAGGCAGAGGTAGGCAGATCTCTGTGAGTTTGAGGTCAGCCTGGTCTACTAGATCTAGTTCCAGGATAGGAACCAAAAGCTATGGAGAAACCCTGTCTCGAAAATAAAAAAAAAAAAAAAAAAAAGAAAAAGAAAAGAGAAAAACATATTCATAACATACATAAGGGAATCCCATATCAGAACAAGCTACACAGCAGTCATCCAGATGAAGAGAGCCTAGCTTCATCTCTTGTTGGCCCCCTAGCTGGCAGTCCAGAGTCTATGAGCTCACACAATTCAGGTCAACTGTCTCTGAGGTTTCTGCATCATGAACTTGACCCCCCACTTGCTCATTTAATGACTCCTCCTTCTCTCCAACTTGGCTCCCAGTGTTTGGCCCAGTGCTTGCTTACATGGTCATGGATTGGTAGAGTTAGCCTATTAAAATAGCAATCTTCCCCAAAGCAATCTACAGATTCAATACAATTCCCATCAGAATTCCAACACAATTCTTCTCAGACCTTAAAAGAGCAAACAACCCAGGATAGCTAAAACAATCCTGTATAATCAAGGAATTTCTAGAAGTTTCACCATCCTTGACTTCAAGATCTACTCTAGAGGTATAGTAATAAAAACCCACATGGTATAAAAACAGACACATGGATCAATGGAATTAAATCAAAGACCCTAACATAAGTCTACACACCTTTGAAAAACTGATTATGATGAAGAAGCTCAAAATATACATTAAAAAAAAACACCTTTAACAAATGGTGCTTGCATAACTGGATGACAGCATGAAGAAGAATGAAAATACATCAGTATCTCTCGCCCTGAACAAAACTCAAGTTTAAGTAGATCAAAGTCCTCAACATATAAATCCAATTGCATTGTACCTGATAGAAAAGAAACTGGGAAGTAGCCTTGGACACACAGAAGACCACTTCCTAAAGATAACAACAGTAGCACAGACACTGAGAACAGCAAGTAATAAAGGGAACCTCCTGAAATTGAAAAGTGTAAGGCAAAGGACACCATCAATAAGACAGAATGGCAGCCTACAAGATGGGAAAAGGTCTTCACCATCTCCACATCAGACAGAGGACTGATCTCCAAAATATATAAATAACTCAAGAAACTAGACATCAAAATACCAAATAATCCCATTAAAAATGGGGTATATATTTAAATAGAGAAATCTCAACAGAAGAATTTCGAATGGTCAAGATATACTAGAAATCACATTTAAAGAAAGTCTACCTCCACCTTTTAATTTCAATAAAATCTATTTCAAATATTTTTAAAATTTGAAATAATCATATTAATATAATATAATTTTAATAATATAAAAGACAAATTGGTCCAGAATGTTCTTGTTCTCCTAGGGCTGTGACTCCATACTGGATGGATCAGAATGAATACCTTTGCTTTCTTTGGAAATGTCTAATATTCTTAACCATCAGGTTAACCTTTAAGAATGGCTGTAAATTTTATTTTACGGATATTAAGTGGCACCTAAATAAAATGATGCACACATTATGTTTAAAGAATATAATGCATGTTTTTCTTGGGATATACGCTTAGCTTCTTCTCAATGGTAAAGGAAGTACAAAAAGTAGACATGTTACAAAACAAAATATACATGAAGAATGTCTAATCTTTTCACACATCCAATATACTACTCCACATGGATGTAGTGATTCAAGAACTTGGCTGACTGACAAACAGTTTGATACAATTGGTGCCAAAAGAAATCATAAACTATATGTCATCGTGGAAGAAAATAATTCACAGAAAAAAAAACCTCTTAGCTTTTATACATTAGTCACAGGAAAACCTTAGCAAAACCTTATTGCTAATAAATTAAGAAAATATAAAAAAGAAAGAAATAAATTTTAAATATAAAGCGCATTTTGTACCAAATGGAAACCAGAGATTTGACGATGAATTCAGTAAAACCTAAGCAAAAGACAATGGCAGCTAACATTCCATACACATTTTTGTTTTGTTTTGTTTAGTTTTTGATTTTTGAGACAGGGTTTCTCTGTAGCTTTTGGTTCCTGTCCTGGAACTAGCTCTTGTAGACCAGGCTGGCCTCAAACTCACAGAGATCAGCCTGCCTCTGCCTCCCGAGTGCTGGGATTAAAGGAGTGCGCCACCACTGCCCGGCACATTTTATTATACTATAAAGATATTAAGAATCATCTTAAGTTATATTTGAAAAGGACTTAGAACTCTGAGATCAGATTCTATATATTTCACAGAATCTTTTACAAAATATGATAATGTCAGCCAAAGATGTAGAGGGAGCTAGTATCTCACATAAGCCTGACTCTATAAAATCCTTGAACACACAAGATAATGTCTGTTTTGGTATTTGTTCTTGTGGCTTGTGTAGATGCAAAGCAAGAAAGTCTTTGCTAGAAACAGAATATCATTAATTTTGGGGGGAAAGATTTTAACAAGAAATGCGAGACAGATTCTCAGTCTGTACTTATCTGACTACAAGCTTACACAACTTGCTTAATGACAGTTTACTTTCAAAAGTAGCCAAAATAATATATTAAATTGATATCAATACATATTTAGGAGATTAAAACTAGGAAAAACAACACAATTAAAAACTGGCTGGGAATATGGAAAACTTTTTAAAATGCAAGACCTGAGATTTCTCTGAAGATATCGATTACAAGCATGAAGAATGATGAGAGAAAACATACTGTAGAATAAATAAACAGTATTTTAGAAATCCTGAAAAAGATAGATTTATTTAATAAGGCTACTTTTGTTTTAGCATAGCAAGTCAAATTTGTTATATTGGAAATTGATGCCCACAGACATACAAATCCGTATGCTGATGACACAGGGATTCTATTTTCTATGGACTTTTCAGGTGAGTTTGAGAATTCTGAGAAGAGCATATTCTCCTGGATTATCATAGTGGAAAACTTGTAAACATGTGATTCTTTGAAACAACGAGCAGAGGCAGATTCATTCCACAGAGGATCTGCACGAAACTGGAGTGCTAGAAGCATACATATCATTGCTAAGGATACATGAAGCCAGCAACTGCCAAGAAGCAGACTCTTCCCCAAATTGTGTGAAATATGCCCTGTCAGACCTTGAGCTCAGATTTGTGCAGCTAATTATAACTTCCAGCCTCCTAAGTTTATGGCCACTTTTTATTGATTTAACTCTATATCATCTCTCAAAGAAATTCCAAAAATGAGTTCAGAGAGGTCCAGAGACTAAATCTTTTGAGGCACTGTTGAAGAAAAATACTAAAAGGAATACTGTCAGATCATATACCAATATTCCAAGCATTGACTGATGGTGGGGATTTGAATAATGCTGTTGTTGAAGCAAGGGTGAGCTTCAAGTCTGAGCTACAGTTCCAATATACAGCTAACAGGATTGCTGATGGTTAGGACACAGAGTGAAGAAGACAGCTCTCTCTAAATCTGACTCAAATGGGTGACTGCATCATCCATGACAGCCAGTTTACTTAACTTCAGAATACAAAGGCATTGCAAGTAGAAAGGGAATAATGAGTTCATATGTATTCGGTGTTCATGTGTAAACAGAGATATTGTTTCAACTATGAACTGCTGAATAACAGACATATAAATATTCAGGGGCGATGTCTTATAAAAATCAAAAACTTCACCAAATATGGTGACAAACTAAAACAAGGTAAGAGATTTACTTTAGAAATTCAACGTGATAACTAATTTTATCCTAAAACAAAATAATATACGAATTCCCTGATGCCACCACATCAAAAAGTAACAAAACATAACACAGTCAAAAAGAAATGCCTAGAAACTACTAATGACTGTGTTTCTCACAGTATAATCCTACCTTAAATTTACTTCAAAATTTCAGAAACACAGTGTTAATTATGCTTACTCAATTGACTTTCATGGCAAAACCATAAGCATCTATAAACAATATTGCATATCATAAATCATCCAAGAAAAGCACAGTTTCTTAAAAACCTATCAGCTAGTACACAGTGTTCAGAAGAGTAGAACAAAGCTAAAGTAATTTAAATGCCCATAAATCACTGACATGTCTTAGGAAAAATTAATATGATATATTAAGAAAAAGTGATGAAGAATGTAAGGAGTCAGGTTGAAGATAAAATATAACAGAAGCATTTTAAAAATAAAATTGAATTTCATATTCACCCATGTAGATCTATAGTGATTATGATAGTTCCTTGTATATTCATGTTTCACCTAATTAGTAATAAGAATAATGACTTGAGAATTGAAAATAAAGCCTTGTATAATATATGCATACATTATACATATATTATACAAGGCTTTATTATAAACATATATACATACAATATATATGCTGTATATTTATATACAGCATGAAAGTGAGCATGTCACATCTATATTCATTACAGCTAATCTCAGGTTTCATATGCAGTCATATAAAGAATCTATTATTAATATCTTGAATAGTTAGATAAAAATCCAAAACTAAAAGTTTGCATGTCATAGTACTATTTCTGTGATATGTAGAATAGACACCCAGTTGGAAAAACTGAAATGATTGGTCTTTATTGACTTGCTAAGATGGGAAGATTTAACTATAAAAGAGAGGGGTAAAGTATTACGGATGATAGCCAGACACTCTTATTAGCTTTAGTGGTGGTTCTATGACTGTTTCTTTTGGAAAAACAAAAGGTGTATAATGAAAAGAATATATTTCTTAAATAATTATATTAATTATAATTTTCATACAGTAAATTTAACTGCATGAAATTATAGTTAATATAATTATTAAGTAAAATAAGGATAAGCAATGGAGTAACAGTGAAAATGTTGACTTGTTTTATAATTCTGTGGTTCTGCAATTATTTTATACATATATGCGCTTACTGTGAAAAGAACATGAAGATGCTAAGTCATGAGTTAGGATCCAGTGGGTACTAAAACTAGACCTGCTTCCCTAATTGTCTATGTCTATTCAGTAAAATGGTTGGACTGCTTTGGTGAATCTTAAATATATACACTTTCTATATGACAAACTCCTAAATTCTAAGAAATATATAAATCAATTCAGATGCAATAAGAGTCAGTTAAATAATTGGTTATTTGTTACAGTTGGACACATTTAAATTTCAGAGTGAAAATTTCTCATGAGAAGGAGATTGTGGATAAAAGGTATTTAGATATATTTGAGGTACAGAGTATTTAGTTTTTATTAAGCTTCAGCTTTCAAAATTATAATTTCCATATATTGTGTCTCCATTGCCCACATTCAAACAAAAAATTGCTTAATAGAAAACAACTGAAATAAGAACAGCTGCAGCTATTTCCTACAGAAGGCTGCTTCTAATAGGTCAATACATAGCTATGTTTTATGCCATGGTTCCTTACAAACAGACTCAAGAAAGTAAAAGAAAGACATGCATTTTAGAAACTCAGGTCTTCCAACATATCAACATGCTGCATAAATAATATTATTTCAGGAAATACAGTGTTTCATTTTGCTTTTTGTTTTTGTTTTGCAGATCTTTAAGATGTGAGATTGATGAAGTAAATGTGTACTGTAATTGCTATTGTAGTAAATATATCATGTTGCATAAAAAATCAACCATGATTCCTTTCTTTATCAAGCTAAAAAAATCTTGCCATGACACAAAGTATGGGGTCTGGACTCTGGAAATCAGTCTTTCCTCAATATGAAACTGTTCTGGGCACACATTGTTTTTCTTGTATTTGATATAATGAATTTTTACAAGTAAATTCCAAAATAATAGGAGGTTATGAAAAGCATTCTAATTCCCTCTCCCTGATTTGTCTGTTAGCTGGCATGAGGAAACGATCTCTGAGAAAGGAAGATAGAACAGAGAGAAACATTGAATAAAATGGGCTTGTCACAGCGCTGTCATGACAAAGCTGAAGACATTTGAAGAACTCCACAGCCTAATCTTCAGTTAACCTCTGATTTTCATACATACAGTTTCATCCTGAGGCACCAAATTGAAGCTAAAATTGGCAAGAACCATGTTTACTAAGATATGCCCACATCATTTGTCACGTTGCTGCCTTTCAACCTTGGATTTACAATGTGAGCCACTGGGATTGAAATTATGAAATTTAAGGGTGGATTCTGCAGTATAAAAATACATCTTTCACCATCTGGAACAACAAGACTGAGAGCAAGTATCCTCGGCAGGTATGTGGTATAATAATATCTTCAGTGAGAAAAGAAAAATTGCAGTGTGATTTCCTATAAGCCACTTTATATCTTAGAATACATAAAATTGTGGGACAAAATTCAAACAACTCCACATCTCCTTGCCTGGCTCTGTGTGTGCACCGAGTTCAGACCGAAGCACAGAGATTCACTACAATTTTCAGAATTAAAGAATGGCAGTAAATGTTCAATTATTTTATACTCTCTGCTTGGAAGAATAACAGTCCACAAAGAAAGCAAAAGTGCCAGAGGAACAAAGGCAACTAAGACATAAAATATTCTGTAAATATTCTAAGTAATATTTTTTTTTTGAGACAGGGTTTCTCTGTGGCTTTGGAGCCTGTCCTGGAACTAGCTCTGTAGACCAGGCTGGCCTCGAACTCACAGAGATCCGCCTGCCTCTGCCTCCCGAGTGCTGGGATTAAAGGCGTGCGCCACCATCGCCGGGCTCTAAGTAATATTTTATGTGTTTTCAAGAAACTAAAACTCTATTAATGTTACACTATGGCATAAAATGTATAAACAATAAGTTTTATGTATTCAAAATTAATTAATAATTGAAAAAATATGTCACTGGAGCCAATGAAGTATCTAACCCATGTTGAAGAAATTTAAATATTATAAGTTTCTAAACTCACATTTTCACTCAATTTTTATTTTAATGTTGATAAACTACAATGGCTAGTGTCTTTCAGATAATGAAAATTATATTTTTATGCATGCCTATATCTGTGTGCATGTGACGTATGTAAATATGGTGTAATTGACTATATTTGTATATGAATGTAAATTCCTATGTGGAGATGAGTAGACCAACTTCAATGTCCGTCTTCAGCTTTCTTCTACATTTTGCTTGAGAAAAGTGTTTTGTTCACCACTGTGTATGAAGGGATCGCTGGCCTGCAAGATTCCAAGAATTCTCCTGCAGCTTCCCTTCTTGCATGGAGGCAGGTTAAGATTACAAATTGCACTACCACATCTTGCTGTAGAAGGGCCGCTTGTTGGTTCCTGGCCAGCTTAGACCAGAAATAATCACACAGAAACACTATTAATTAAATCACTACTTGGCCCATTAGCTCTAGCTTCTTATTGGCTAACTCTTATATTAATTTAACCCACTTTTATTGATCTGTATATCTCCAAGTGACTGTGGCTTACTGGGGTAAGTTTCCAGTATCTGTGTCCGGTGTGTCTCCATGGCTTCTTTCTGACTCTGCTCTTCTTTCTCCGAGAATACTGCCTAGCTCTCCCTCACGCCCTAGCCTAGTTCTGTTCTTCCCTGCCATAGGATCAAAGCAGTTCTATATTCATTAATCAATAAAAGAAACACATAGACAGAAGGACCTCCCACACCAACATCTAGCTTCTTATGGATTTTAGGATCTAAATTCCAGACCTTATACTCGTAGGGAAGTGTCTCGTACACTGGATCATCTCTCCTGAAAATATATCCTGGTATTTGAATTTTAAGTATATCTTGTACATAAATGGATATATTTAATAATATATGTCCATTAGTCAAACCCCTTATGTATTGCAGTCTTTGCCAAATACACATAACATAAAAGTTTAAATGTCTAATTTCTTATTACTTAATATATTTTAAATCTTATTTTTATGTCCACATAAAGGTGTAACTAACATTCTCCACTCAGGAAGTTTCTTTTTATACCATCACACAAAAACTAAACTGGAAACAATGTGGAGATCAAGAGATCATAGGGAGCCTAGCCTTAATAGATACATAAACACAAAAATGAAAGAAATGATTGTCCGTGTCATCTGCTGATTTAAAAGCTGCCAGAGATGACAGTTACCTGGACTTAATCAACTTGTTGACAAAATATATTTGTTCTTGGATGGAAAAATGAAAACAAACAAACAGAAGCTTCACACAATAAGTTCAAATTTTATAAATCCATTCTTTGCAACTATAATATGATCTATTTTTCAGAATTTTTATTCTTTACCTTTTATTGAAACTATATTCTTTTCTCATCTAACATATCTTGATTATAATTTCCCTCCCCTATACTCCTCCCAGTTTCTCCCTACCTCCCACCCATTCTGGGTCCACTCCTTTTCTGTCTCTCATTAAAATAAGAACAGACTTCTAAGAGGTAATGATGAAAGATGACAAAATGAAATATAATAAGATAAAGAAACAACTGCCATATTGGAAGCTGGTCATGGCAGACCAACAGGAGAAAAATCCAAGTATAGACACAAGAGTCACAGACTGGCTTTGTTCTCACACTCAGGAGTCTTATAAAAATACTATAATATACATGCAGAAGATTTGGGGCAGACCCATGTAGACCCTCTTAGTGTGCTGCTTCAGTCTTTGTGAACTCCTAGGAGCCTTGGTTAGGTAAGTCAGAAGGCCTTGTTTTCTCACTGACATCTATCCACTTCTGCCTCTTCTTTTGCAGAGGGGGGATTGGGGGTTCTCTAATCTCTAAGAGAAGGGATTTGATTTAAACTCTCTCTGTAGTCTGTGTACTTTGATGTCTCTCCAATATTTGATAAGTGATCAAGTAGAATTTTCATATGATTAATGGCAATTATGCCAATACAAATATAATGTAGAAACCTACCTAATTTTTACAATTTGCAAAGAGATATAATTTTTTTGTTGAATTCCATAAGAACACCAGGCTCCTCTCAAACCCTTTACTGCAAATAGGAAAGCATTATATATTGGATGGCTCAAGAGTTTTCATAAGGTGTCAATTCACTGCACATTGGACAATCTAAGAGTTAACCTTCGGCTAGTCTTCAGCTAAAACACCTTGTGAGAAGAAATACAGCAAAGGGCTAGTCAAAATGTATCACCCTTACTTAAATGCCACTAAAATTTAAATACATCTGTAAGTGAGGCTTCCTACTGTTCCATTTAACACGTTAGCAAAAGGCTAATGAGCTGCAGAGAGCTCTGTGCCTCTCTCCTTAACTCGGGTGCTATATTTAATAGAATACCGTTTTAAATTATGGCCGCAACCTTCTGTAAGTTGGGGTCAAAACGACATGCTTAGTTACTAACTTTTAAACTTAAAAATGATCACTTAAATAGTGATATTTAATCCTGAAGCATCAGAGAAGAGCCCCAGCAAGTGCAGAGCTAGCTCAGCCTAATTCTGTGAAGACTTAGAATGCAAGGGCGCAAACCACAGTATGTCCTAAGATCTATCTAACTGACAGAGTTACAGAAGACAAGTGCCAGCGACGCTTATTTCCAATGGGAAACAATTTCCTCTGGCAGCTTCTGAAGTCTGTTTTTGTAAGAAATTGCCTCTTGGAGCATATAAAGCTAATTCATGGCGGTTCCCAGAACTCCACATACCCGGCTGGAGCTCCCCTGTGGATGAGGCAGCCTTGTTGACATAATCAGGCTGGGCTCTTGGCAAAGCTCCAGCTGTTTGTGTGGAGCCAGTCAGATTAGGCAGAAAGCCTCTAAATCTTCCAAAGTGTCCCTGGGAAGGGAAAATAAAACGAGGATGGTGATATGGCAAGACCCAGAGAACACAGTAAAGTCACGACATTTGTATTTGCCTCTGTCATTGTGATTCAATAACACAGAATCTGCTAGTCGATTCTGCAGAGGTCACAACACAGAAGTGATGGATGATCTACACATCTATTTTATTTTTGCCACTGAATCTGTGTTACGTGCTGACTTAACTTTTCTTTGGAGTTTCTATCAGTGCTACAAAACATGCTCTTTCCCTAACAGTGCAGCCCTCCCCACAACTTTGATTTTGCACTTTAAATTAAAGTTAACACAATTAAAAATCAGTGCAGTTTATTTCTTTTGCACTGAAAATATTAGAAGACAGTCATATTAGAAAATTAAAGAGAGGGCTGTTCTTGGTTTGGCAACCCCTGACCCATTTAGTACATATTTACTAAAGAAGATTTTTGAAGGACAATACTTACTCAAATCAGAAAATATGGCAGCAAGGAGGGTGAAAAAAGGTTAAATGTAACCTTCGGCATGCAAGTTGATAAATGTTCAAAATCAAAAGCATATTAATCTGAAATATAAAAGAACTAGCATTCCTTTGCCAGGTGTGAAAAATGCTGAGATTTGAGCATGAAAGCAATGCTAAATGAATTGAAACATCAGAAAGAAAACATTAGCTGTGCACAGGCTAGATAGGAATAAAAGAGAGGAAACACTCACACGGGGAAACGAAGTCAAAAGAATCATGTGTTTGTTGGAATTTGATATTGTCCATGGTAGTAACACCAAAGTTGAAAGTGAAAAACTATTTTTTCTTATAACCTTATCCTTTCTTACTTGGCTCATAAGAGAAAATGAAAATCTGACAGGAGACTATCATTTCCAAACAGCTTGGGATGACTCTAAGTCGCCAAATATTTTAATTTATTTGCCTCTTCGCAATTCTTACACATTGTCCTTGTCTTTACAATATCGTTTCTTGTTTGAATTACAGGTTCATGCCTACCCACATTTAAAGAGAAACACATTTAAAGTCTTTTTTTATTTGTAGTGTCTTTTTGATATACAGTCCTCTCTGCATGTCAAATTACCTAACCTTTATATAGTCCCATTCTAAGATTTTATTCTTATACAGTTGGACCACATAGTTAAGCATGCTTATAGTTTATAAATTCTCTGTGCATTCTAAAAATATCTGCCCACATTATATATTTTGTTTATTTAACTGCTATACAGGAAAAAAAGCAAAAATAACAACAACCCCCCCCCCAAAAAAAAATAAAGCATAGAGCAACAACAACAAAAAGCAAACTGAATTGTTTAAGATTAGAAACACAATCTATTAGCTTTTCTTTATTAGTATCTAGAAGGATTTTGGGTTTATGTAGATTTAGATTACTACAAATGACCCTACCATTAAAATGCCATGTCCTTTATTTTCCATTTGCTAGGCTTGGACTAAAAGGTGACAGGATTCTCCTATTGTCTTTGCTTGAATTCTAGACCTCTAGCAATGGAGAAGAGATGCTTTTCTGAAGCTTAATACTTCACTTTTTAAAATCATGTATCTTTTTTCTTTGACGTTTCATCCCCGTATACAACGCATTTGATTACTCTCACAACCACCCTTTCTTTTCTTTCTATCCCTCTTCTCAAATGCCCCTCCATACTACATATCCCTCTCCAACATTCCTGACTTTTCTTTTGTGACACATTGTTTAACCTCCAGTGTCTATGAGTTTTTAAAAGGACCCCTCACACAGTAAAACAAATTTTAAAGTGTCTTTGTAGGAAAACTGCCTACAATTGACCCAGCATAGTGTAAGAACCTCTCACTTCAAACCATCAACATCTTCATCCCCTGTTCCCTTCAGATCATAGGATCATATGTGTGGCAACAGTAAGGATTTTCATGGCACATACACTAATGGTTGGTATCATTGATTATGTCATGGATCATGCAAAAAGTACAGAAGACAAAATGTCTTTTATAGAAGTCATCTTATATTTTTGAACTTACAGTGGTGGTGACAATATACACAAGATTTGTGCAAGCCCAAGTTAGATCTAATCCCAGCATGGAGTGCAAAGTTGGGTATGAAATTCCACATCTCACATCGGAACTATTGACAGTCTCAGCTAATTGGAGATAGGAGCTCAAATTTCTGAGAGGTGTAGCCACTGACCAGTGGACAAATCAAGAAGAAAATAAGGCCACAAATGCAAGAATCCTTAAGAAGCACAAATTGGTCTTGATGGAAGATTTTCAAAAGATTTTCAATTTTCTAACATAAGTTAGAAGAGATGAGAAGGCACCATTGACTAAATGTATCAACATCCAGAGGATAAGAGGAGAGAATTTGAAAAAAATCGTACATATAAGATGAATATGATCAATACATGCTGTTCAAATGCTCAAATATTTAAGAAAAACACACATACACTGGGTGTATATTTTTAAATATTTTTCAATCTAATGAAGTCATCAAATTTATCAAAACATCTTCCTGGACATATAGACATTTGGTACATTTAGTGGATTCTTTATACAGAAGATAAACACACACACACACACAGAGGAGGGGGTAGGAATTAACTGACCTGCATAAATGAGATAAGAATGAGTTATAAGGGAGTGAGAGCAGTCTGGATGGAAGGACCACACTAAGATAACCGAGTTGCTGCACCATTTCTACATTGTGGTTCCCTAGACATTCCTTTCTTCCAACATGTTCTGCATCTGATCCTTCCCTCCCAGCATCAAACTCTCCCCTCTCTAGGTATTTCTCTAGATTTTCTTCACTCTGTCACTCTGTATCTTCTCTCTCTCTCTCTCTCTCTCTCTCTCGCTCTCGCTCTCGCTCTCGCTCTCGCTCTCTCTCTCATTTTTGTCGATATATATTTGTTTTCTTCTTCAAAAAAAAAATAATAGCAAAGAGAAAGGGCAAAACTGAACTGTGTTGTTTAGTGGAAAGAGCCCATCCTTAGGCATCAGGCTCTGAGAGTTGGGAGAAAATATTGCTTGGTTCAATCCCTTATGTCCGAATGGTTCCTCCTGGTCATCTTGTGTTTCTGGGAGCTTTGGCAATATTTTTGACAAACAGGCTTCCGGAGATAAACAGTAATCCCCAAGAAACTGATTTAGCTGCACAACATGACTGTCAGGCAGTTCCTTGTGGGAATCAGCACCAAGAGTGTATTCCTCTACCATTTTTATGAAAAAGGTCTGGAAAAAGGCGAACGTATTAGACAGATGTTTACATGAATTTAAATGCCGTATTTATAACAAAATAACGAAAAAGTATAAGTCTAAGCATGAAACAATTTAAGAGGTATTTAGCCACTTCACTAGTTTTTCAAAGTTCATATAACTCTGTGACCTCTAGGTTTCTAAATATATATTCACATACAAAACCTACTTTATTCCATATTATCTTTTCCTTATCTCTCAGCTTTTCACAAAGTTGGAGATTCACCAGGCACTAAGTAGAAAGCAGTGTCCCTGAAAGGCTTCTGTGGGTGCATGCCTGTCCCTTAGGTCATGCACATTCGTATAATAACACATCAGCCATTCATGTCAAAGTTTACATTACCAGAAAAATAATTATTTTATTTAGTTTCTAAACTTATTTTTATTGGAAACTTTAAGTTTTCTGCATATATATCTAAAAGTAAGTATCTAATTTATCACAGAAAAAGTACTTTATATATGTCTCCACAATTTTCAAATGACATTAAGGGCTGGGTAGGGTCAGCTCAATGATTAAGCACACTTAGTATTTAAGGGTGAGACCTTGGATTGCCAGCACTCACATTCAGTGTTTAGAATGACTGATTTCACCTATATCCTCAGTACTGTGTGAGACACAAACAATAGGAAGATCTGGCCTTGCTGGAAGCCAAATAGCTCCTGGTTCATTGAAAGAGTCTGTCTCAAGGGCATAAGGTAGAAATCGACAGAGCAAGACACCCAAAATCTTGTAGAGGCTTTTATATAGGCACAGTCACCCATACTCTTATATACACCTACATTCATAGACACACAAAACAAATTAAAGAGAAAAATGTTAAGTTTTACCATGGTTTCAGCAATGGGAACTTATTTGATATTAATAGTTAAAATGTGCTTGATGTATATTACAATCTTTTGTTCTACCTCATTAAAATTAAAGCAATATTAACACAATTATTCATGCTAGCATGAAAAACTACAGTATATAAAAACTCATGTGAATGTTTTTATTTTATTATCACAATTGAAATAAAATGTGTTTTTGTAGACATGCATTATTACAAACATAGCTAAATATAAATGTCATGTTTATGTCCTTTCTTTAACTTAAAGAAAAATATGATGTAATACAATTATTTAGAGAAATCCATTTTTCCAGTTCGTTTTATAATGCATGATGCACCAATCTCTGGAAACAAACTTTTATTCCAAAGGGAGAAATGATCACTTTAAAAATAATGTCACTTACTTTAATAATTCAGAACACAAAAGCAGTACAAATACATTTGGAACTAGAACAGGCAAACTTTCTCAAGTAATTATGCAATAAGCACTTTTGAGAAGTAGAAAATATGATAAAATCTGAAATATTTTCAAAATACATTTTGTAAAATATCATTTTTTCAAAGGATAGTGCTTTTAAATCATTGTGCAATATTTTATTATAGTATTCTTAAAAATTCAAGCTCTGACTTATAGAGAACTCTAAAATATAAACAAATTTTGTATAACCTATTAATACACAACAGTCGCTTTTTATTGTTAATGTTCAATTAGAAATCCATTTTTATTGGAGTCTAAATTTCTATTTCTAAATAATTGTTTCACCTAAATAAATGAACCAAGCACTCAGTATTTTATAGATGTTCTTTTGCTATATTGCACAAATCTGATTTTACTATTGTTGTTGAATATCATTATTTTACTAATGTTAAAAGTGTTTCTAGCTGGGCAGTACTCACCTGTAATTCTAGCTCTTAGGAGGCTGAGACAGAAGAATTATTCAGAATTTGAAGCAAGTCTGAATTAAAGAATAAAATTCTGTTCCAAAATAATTAAAACAACAACAAAAACAGACAGAAGAGGAGGAGTGGCTTTGCTGGTGGTGGTGGCGATGGGGGTGGTGATGGTAGCGGTGGTGGCGGTAGTTGTGGTGATAGTGGTAGTGGTGAAGTTGGTAGTAGTGAAGGTGGAGGTTATCCTAATGAAAGCTGAAAGGATCTGGGAATTGGAAAGCTGAAAGGAATTCTGGGAATTATAATTTGCTTTCCTGAGGAGGGTTAAGAGTGTCTTTCATCAAGCAGTCTAAGTTAGTTATGAATTTATGTGCACATGTTGGTGCACACAGTTGTAATTCACTTACTGCACAAACCCCTGGAAAAAGTGATGCTCAACCTATAGCACAGTTAGTGTTTAAAGTCTCTGTCCTTTTTAGTCTAGGCACAGTCCCTTTCACACTTGTTTACCTATTGTGGAGCCGACAAACTACAACACCCAAACAATGCAACAAATACATTCAATATTGTAGTGGGAGCTGTGGTCAGCATTCCCGCCGGGCTCCTGGCTGCCTAGCTAGCTTATGCCCCAAAATAACAACACACAAACTGTATTCTTTTAAACACTGGTTGGCCCATTAGCTCTAGCCCTTACTGGCTAATTCTCATATCCCGATCAACCCATCTCTAATAATCTGTGTAGCATCAGTCTTACCGGGAAAGATTCAGCATGTCTGACCTGGCAGCTTGCTTACATTTTGGCGTCCAACGTTGGGCCCCTGGCTCAAGCGCGTAGCCTGCTAGCTAACACAGCATGCTCCCTGGTGCTGTTTTTTTAGTCCGTGACACGGGCCCCAGTGCCAAGTCCGAGATACATTCGGCCACACAGGCCCATTCTGTCCCGCCTGCTGGCCGGAGCAATTAACCCCTCCCTGCCTGCCTTCACTAAGTTTGCAGCGGAACCCCACAGCCTGAATTAGCGGAAGCTCAAGAACCTGCGGTTTTGCAACTAAAGCCGCCACAGTGGCAGATTTGGTCTGATACAAAGTGACTTGGCTAGGCGGTGGTGGCGCACGCCTTTAATCCCAGCACTTGGGAGGCAGAGGCAGGCGGATCTCTGTGAGTTCAAGGCGACCAGGCCTGGAGCTGGGTGGCAGGAACACAGCCCGCAGCTCCCACAACACAATATCATCATTTGCATAATATATAAATTTTGTCTAATTTCATGGGAGAGCTACTTATAGAGAGCATAATTGTAAATACCTAGCATCTATCTATCTATCTATCTATCTATCTATCTATCTATCTATCTATCTATCTTCCATTATCTATGCATTAAATGAATTAGACAATCAAAGTTCCTTTATATCATGTTGCAAATATATATTTTGAAGGAAAGTCTGTGGCTTCAAATTAAAAGTACAATTATATTGCAATATCTATTTGTATGGATATAGATAAAATGATATCTATATATATATATATAGATATTAGATAGATAATGGTGATATAATTGTTTAATTGTTCATATAAATGTTTAATTAAAACCTTTATCTATCTTTGACAACATAAGTATACAGGAAACACTTTTATTTCTTGAATAATCTACGTTATGATGCATATTCCTAACTGCAGAGACCAAATTACATAAGTTATATGTTTTATATATGTGTGGGTGTGCATATGTGTGTATACGCACACTCATATATATATACACACACATATATAAAACGGATATGTGTATATACATAATATCATTTATCACATGAATCTAAGAATTTGTTCCTATAAGAAACAAAACTTGAAATGAAGAAAAAAGATAAATTGATAAGTGAATGAGGGTTTGATTGTGGATCAGAACTGGTCTAGTTTCACAATCTGCTAAAGCATTTTTCCCATAAGCAGCATTTGAGAGTTTCTATTGAACATCTGTTGCATGACAAACATAAAATGGTTGGGTTCACTATCAATTACAGGCTGGAACAAGTAAGATTTCAATTACAACAGGAGAGCAAAACAGCTGGGAAACTCCCAAGGGGCGATGCAAGAACCAAAAGGGTGAAGCAGGCATCATAATGGTACATTGCACACTACTAATTAGGGAGAAATGAAGTCAAGTTAAAAGAAAATATACCTCTAGATGCTCTGTTTCATAGAGACCACTTGGGCAATGAAAGCAACACCTGTGTGGCTTGCCTCAGTCTGACTTTTCATGTAACTGTTGCCTCCTTAGGTCATTAAATGAAATTTCATAGATAAATGTGTCTTTTTTATAAGAATATTTACTTAAAAAATAAAATCTGAACACAATTAAATATTGATATTTAAATCATATTCAAATATTTTTAAAAAGAAGAATACTTTTAAGACATTACAAAATGAAAAAGAAGAGGAAATTATAAGAATGAGTTTTCCAATAATCTTCAGTTCCCTAAACAACAAATGCATAAATATAGGCACATAAAAAAGTTTTCATGCAAATGTCTTATAGTTACGGAAAAAAATCAAGATATCTTATTCTATGTACTTTGCATCACAATTATGTAATTCCTCCCTTTGTGCCTGTTTTTCATATGTTTAATTAAATGAACTACAAGTAGTGCAAATTAAAACAACGTAATATGCTTTTGAAAATAACAAGGAATCTAGCAATATAGTTAATAGTTAGCCACAGGTTATACAATGTTATAAATGCTTAAATAGAAAATTTTCTCTGAGAATTTTATATTCAGCATCACTCATAATCATAAAAATGAGAATGTTAGAATTGTACAGTTTGTGTGTTGCCTAATTTATAACCTACTTTATCCACTTCCTTTGATACTAGCTTGTTTGGGCTTAAGAAAATTATAAAAAGAGTTATTACTATTTTAACAAATCATTCTGGAGTCAAAACAATGTATCCTCTATCACCTGCATAATATGGAAAATTAACTATCAATTTGAAATATTAATTGGAGCCTCCTCAAAACACTCATTTGGTGTTTTATTTTTCTTTTTGGAAAATAATTGAAAGAATATAAAATTTTGCATTAATGTTAATCAAAAATTATGGGAAATCTAATTATTTATAGAGACTGAGAAACAATAGGGATGAATACAAAGAATAGGAGTGTCTACAAATCTTCGGAAATTCCAAACTTGGGAACAAAAAGAGAAGATGATATAAACAAATATTAGTAGCACACAGAGTGACAATTCACTGATACCAACTATAATTTATTATCACTAATTTCAGTGAGGGTTTGCCATCTTGCACATCCCAAGGTTGTGCATTTCTTTCTTCAAAGTAGTTACAGAAAGAAAAATTTTCATCTCTTTTCTGAACTGCAGATAGATAAAACTACACTGAACATGAATATAGAGGATCAACACTATAAATTTTTCAAGTGCAAATGTAAGGATATTATTGTATTATTGGTTATTATGTTAGAAATAAACTATTACATCTTACTGATTAAGTAGTTGAAAGGAAATCCTACGAGAGTATCCAAGGCAATTGAGGAAAAGCATGCACAAGATGATAAAGGAGCAGCTTTCCTGGTTGTTTCTCACTCATTCAAACATAAAGAGACAAATAGGTCAGCATCTCAAAATTAAATTTAGAGCTACATGTAACCAGTATAGGAGCCACAGAAGGACTCTGTATGACAGGCAACAGCGAAATTGCATCTGCTGAGACTGTGTGTGGAACCAAGTGCCACTTTACTCCTGATCTCTGTTAAGTTGAACAAAGGAAAGAAATCAGTTACTATCAACAGTGAACTTCAGGTAGACCCAGGCTTGAGATCCCAGCTACACACAGATGTGTGCCCTCAACACAGATCATTCTGATGAAGCTTTCATTAAGTCGAGTGATGCTGCATTCATTGGTCTGAGGTTTAAGAGATTGATTTCTTTTTCTTTTCTTTTTTTAATGTCGACAGAGACAGATGGAGAAATTCAAATATTATAAGCCACCTAACATCTCCAGAAAAAATATCTGCTTGAAGCTGTTGAATCTTTTAAGATCAAATCTCTCTCTCTCTCTCTCTCTCTCTCTTTCTCTCTCTCTCTCTCTCTCTCTCTCACATACACACACACACACACAGAGTAATTCACTAAGTGAACACACTCCAGGCTGTAAATACGTAACTCTCAATAGAACAAAAACTAAAATAATCTTTGTTCAACCTGTAATTCACTTCCATTTAACTTCGTAACAGTGCCACAAATATGCATTGGTTGAGTGTTTGCCCTTTCAATTACAGGATGTGAGGCAGGAGTCAAAACATACTTCACATAGAATCACTATCCTCCCAGACACTAGCAGAGGTGCAGGGAAAGGCATGTGACTCATTTTTACAGAGAAATTGGATGACTGCCAGGTGTTAGGAGCAAACCCTTAGTGAAAAATACGTGCTGATACCATGTGAGCTCCACCTTTTCCTGGCCACAAAGCACAGTGTTCATGGAACAACACAAGGATAAGACTGAGGGCTGGGACTTGAAGCTGCTGTGTGGCTCTCAAATTGCCATGCTTCAGAATAGAAAATAAATAAATGTCTTTTTGTGAACTTCCCACTGCTCAGGTGAACTTGGGGCTTAAATCACATAATCCCTCACTAATTTAAGTACATGGCAGAAGTCAAAGCCTCTACTCCAAAATTTAACAATCATCTGCTTTCCATGACATGTTTTCAAGGTATTTTGAGAGTCAACTGACAGTTCTATAATCATCAAAAAGTGTTCGTGTATGGGCATAAGTAACTCACTATAAGATTGATGTAAATATTGATAATTTATAAAAAAAATATATCCAAAATGCTCAATACTTTTCAATTTGTATTCATGCTTTTCAAATTACTAATATTCCATGTGATGCACTAATGTCCAATTTGAGCCCATGGATGATATTCTATACATTTCAGATATAGCGGAATGTTGTAAGAAGAATAAAAGTTCTTATAAGATTGTCTAATAAATGACATATTAGTTAAGAATGTGACATCTATAAGAAGCTTTTTGTTGAATGGAATATTCTAAAAATCCTCTTTTACACCAGAGATTGTTATTTAGGGATAAGAATTGACATGTCTGGCCATATAGAGCCATACTTCTAAGGACCAAATTTAGTTTAAAAGAAAAAAATGGCTATCTAGAAAGCATTTCTCATTTTTTTTGGATGGGGGGAAAGGTTGTATAATCACAGCCTTTTAGATCTGTTAACTGTTATTAAATAAAATATTAACAGAATGTCTAAGCTGTTGTACCCAACTTACAAACAAGAAAGCAGCCATCTGTAAGAAGTGGAATATCGCAAGACCAAACTGGACGGTAGTGTGCATCCCTGTCTCAATCAATCAAGAAATCAATAACCAACCAAAAATCTATTGACATTCTTTTGCCATGAATGTAGAATAATTTTTCCAAAAGTAACTTTGTGTCTTCTAAAACTGAGTGTGTACTTCAAATGTACCTTAGAGTTATCTATTTGTTTTATTAATAGTTACAGCTGTGGTAATATGTCACTGTTAGATTCTACTAGAGGTCCTTAATAACAGATAAACTCATAATTCTGAGAAACATGAGCTACAGGTTTCAGTGTGCAAGAAATGTTTTAATATTTAACATTATCCCCAAAAATTAATACAATCCTGATCTCTCTTAGTTTTTAACAATACAATACTATCAGAGAAAATTCTCTATGCTCAAGAATGAGTTTCTCATTCACTCAACCTCTCACTGTCTCAACTTTTGCCACACACACACACACACACACACACACACACACACACAGATTTACAGATTGAAAGAGCTTCAGTTGTTTCCTCATAAATAGATAATTTGTAAAAGTAGAGTCTAAAATCCAAATAAATATTTTTACCAATTTATTGAACAGAGACATAAATAAGTAAAAATGAATAAAAAAAGAAAAATAAATAAAAGTATTCTAAAATGGTTAATTTTCTAAGTTTGAGTCATGGTAGCTCAATAAGTGGTTCTCATCTTTTAAAAGTCTTTGAAAAATTATAAAAATTACTATTATCAGGTTCCCAAATATTGATTTAAAGCACTCAAATCTTTTGAATAATAAAACAGAATCTATAATAGGTTAGTTTCCCTTTAAAGTGTGATTATAAGCAAATGAAAATAAGAAAGGTAATATTTTATGTTACAAATTTAATAAGTCATATATTTCTACATATGTATTCATTATTATGCATTTGTGTGTGTGTACCTGTGATGCATGAGCTGTTGGAGAAACTGCTGCCACATCTGGAAGGTCTTTCCCATAGGTTGTAAGAAACCACAATTTTCTGTAAATAACTAAAGTTAAATACGTTAAAAGCAAGTAGTATTTGACTGGAAAGGTAACTTGCTTTTATTACAGTACATTCTCATGCTATTTTTGTTATATAAATTGATATTTAAAATACTATATTTAATAAAAAATAAGTCATACAATAGTGCAATATCTATAGTTTAAAAAAATAGTTAGTGGACTTTTAAAATTCTCTGTATGTGATACTCATCTGTTTCACCAGGCTACGTGGAATCAGGTAGCCTGTCACATTTTATAGTTTTCTTATGTTACCAAAGGGGGATAATTCAAGTTTTACTTTTTAAAACATCATTAATCAAATGCTTGCCCTTGAAAAGCAATAAGAGAAGCTCTTCAGAAGAATAACTTAATTATTTTAGTGTGAAAGTGTTAATAAATATTCATGCTCTGTCACTATCCTCTAAATATAGTGTACTTTCATAACTTAAGTTTTTTCATAAGTATGGAACTTAGATAATTCCATATATTTTGAATCATGATTTTTGGAAGACATACAAAACATATTTTTTTCATTTATTATTAAAAGTGTGCAATAACTACTTCATATTTATCCATAGTTTAACATTCTAACACATTAAAATATTCATACATATACATTCATCTACTTGCAAAATCTTCCCAAGTTTGAATATATTATGTGTGTTTATATTACTTAATTTTTCCATAATAACATTATGTTAATATATTTAGATCTGAACAACGTGACTCTTGCCTTAATACTATACCTATCCACTCACAATACCTTAGTGTGTTTTAGGCTTGATAAATACGATTTTAGTTGTTTTCTTTATGTGAAAATATTCTAGAAGATCCATGTGATAAGAACTTTTAATGGTATCAAGAATTCATAGACTTGATGTAAACTAGGTGATAGGTATAAAGTCAGATATATAGATTATAGATGATGATTCACTGATAAAACAGATACATAGATAGGCAGCCATATAGATGTGGATAAATGACACTGAGATTCTTACTGGACTATGGTTTTCAGGAAAGAGGAGTACGTGACATATTTGTCAGTAAAAGTAAGGCATTCTAAAGGAATTAGTTTGTCTGTAGAATCAGGGATGAGCATTCAGTCAGGATGTGACTGAATCTTATCTGAGAGAGGAAGAGGCAGACATTGGAAGGTTGTAATAATAGCAAGGCTTCACTGATAATGAGAAATGTCTTTAGAACTTTGGGGTATTATAAGGATTCACTAGATGTTTCTGGTTTTAATAGCCCCAGGGCTTCTTGACCCAAAGTAAATTGAAACTGTTGAAACCTGCTAACAAAATCTACTGCCCTGTTAGCATAAAAGGAAGTCAGGTCAGGCTTTTAAATGCCCAGTAGGAACTGAAGAACCCCAGGGTGATGAGGGATTTCCCTCTGTATTCTGTGATTACCATTGATAAATAAAGGAACTGCTTTGGGTCTATAGCAGAGCTACAGGAGAACAGAGCTAGGGGAAAAAAACTAAGCCGAACGCTGGGAGAAAGGAGTCATTGTCAAGAGAAGCGCTGGAGACACAGGTGCTGAAACTATGCTGGTAGGCCACAACCTGGTGGTGATGCACAGATTAATGAAGAGGAGTTCAATTAAGATGTAGGAGTTAGCCAATAGGAAGCTAGAGCTAATGGGCTAATCAGTGATTTAATTATATGATTATTTTTAGGTCTAAACTGCCAAGTGGACAGGAAACAAATGGCCTCCTCCTACACCATGGAGTACAGGATCAGTTCCTAAAAGTCACACAGTACACAGAGAAAGTGGACTTTATTGCCGTTTCAATTTACCACTTAGCAAATTAACACAATAAGTATGTCATTATACTAAGTTTCACAGCTACAGGATTCGGGGAACATTGCAGTGGCTAAAGTGCCTATTTTGTAAGCAAGAGAACTTGTGTTGGATCTTTGAACCATGTAAAGAAATGAATGATGTGCTGTGCTTATAATTCTAGCGTTGAAGACGCAGAGACAATCAAATCTGTGGAGCTGCTGAGTCAATCAGGCTAGGCATCTTAGAGCATTTCAGGCCAATGAGAGACAGTGACCCACATTAGTGCTGAATGGTTCATGAGGGATAATTATGAGGTAGTTCTCTGGTTTCCAAACATAAAAATATGCACACAAGCATATATGTGAACATGTATACACATGTCTTCACAGACAAAAGACAAAATATATGACAGTAAATCCTTGCATGTGGATGGAAATCCTGACTTTTGTAGAGTACCAGAATGACTTCATAGAAAAACTTCATTTTTTTTTTTTTTAGGAGTATGGTATAGCCATTAGGAAATAATTTTAAGAAATAACCAACTATAAAGAAGACACCTATATGAATAGATGTTATCAATCCATTTATATTGAAATATATTGAAAATAAATAAAAAACAAATCAATTTAAAATCTGAGAAAGGGTAATTTAAAAAGTGAATATGCATTTGTTGAAATACTAGAAATTTTTAGTACAAACAGCAGGGTCAAGGTTTACAGAAAATACTGTTTGAAAATGTGCACAGCTGATCTTTCTTACGCATTATGTGGGGCCCCATGTTCTTCTCAAGGTACATCAGAGCAGAAAATGCTTTGATACAGTCTGTCTATAGACAAACCAGTCTTTTCTGAACTGAAATTTTGGACCTCCTTGAGGAAATGCTGTCTCTGCCAACTTGCACGCTTTCAAAGAAATGTCAAATTAAACAAGTGAAAATCGAGCTAGGGTTCGTTGAACATCTTTTGAATATGAGGAACTGCACCTACTTTCAAAGAATTTAAAAATACAAAGTGCAACAAAGGACAGGAAAGCATTTGAAAAACTTCTAAAACACTTTCTGGCCTTAGACTGCTTTCCTTTTACCTCTGCCGCAAAAGCACCCATATCTGGGAAATTTTCAGCCTGTTAAAAAAATAACCAACTCTGAATGAGTTGCCAAGTGTCTTCTGTAACAAAAATTTGCAAGACCTTGGAAACAAAATTAGGGACAAATGTTTTGACAAAGACATGTTCAAAATATAGCCCTCAGTGCGCACAGAGATGCATTGTAAAGTCACTCAACAAATTATGTATGTATGAAGGACCATGCTTTTAAAGGAAAGGCAAACTACTTAAGTTACTTTTCTCTCCCAATTGTTTTTAAAGTCAGGTATGGGGAGTGGTAGGGTTCCTACATCAGTAAGAACTGATGCCCTGGAGCTACCTTGTCTAATTTGAATTCTGCTGCTGGCCCCTAATCCACTTATATTGTCTTTGGACAGATTATTTTGCACACAGGTGAGCTTTTAGGTAAGAAGCACATCACATTAATTGTTCTTATTATTCCTAGAATGACAAACAGGACAATAGTTTAGACATTGTTTTGTGTAATTTCTAATAGTTGTTATAGTTTGTCTGAGTTGTCATAATAGCACAGGCTTCAACTCCCTAAGGCCTGATTTCTAAAACTCCCGCTGATACCCAAGTCCTTGGATGCTCAATTCTAGCCTAGAAAAATGTTCTAAGATAAGATATGTGCATTCAGTATACTATTGTAGGCTTTAGATACTGTTCAGGTTGCTCTAGTATATCAATAAATATAAATATTATATAAATAGTTGTTATTTTGAATATAATGGATCAATCCAGGTCTACGTAAATGAAATTTAAGAAGTTTTTGGCAGGGAAAACAATAGGAAATCCTTCAAATGCTCTTTTTCATTATTTACCCTACCTATACAACAATTATGTGCAGATTTTCTATTTCAGGTACTTAAAAAAAGTACATGAAATGAACCTGTAAAGTGATCTTTTTCAGAGTAGTGGGGTGATGGTTAGGGACAAACAATGATTAGTTATCAATGAGTTATCAATGAGTATGTGAAACGGTAACAGTGAACCTACACACAAATCAGATGGGAAGATGTCCTGCCAAGAATGAGGCCCTGTACAAAGGTTCTAAAGCATCAGAGTATCAGGCAATACTTAATTTATTCCCAACTGATTTCCTCTTCTCTAAACTCCAGTCTCAATCTGCTTCCTTCTTATCAACATCCAGCCCCAAACTTATAGAATCTTCTCACATCATTTATTAGACCTATAGATTTCCCATATTGTGACCAACAATCACCAAATACATTCAAACCTCTAATAAACTGATAAGCTGTATATATGACATATCATCCCACACACTCTCCATTCCCACTTTCCACAAGACGGTCTTTTAAATTATAGCATTGTCTTTTTAGTGTATGTTCACTACAGAAAAACAGGTTTTAAGGGGATGCTCAAGACATCCCACACTAGAAGACATTCACAGACGATCCATGTGCGATTAACTCTTGGAACATACCTGACCCACAAATCATTCATATTCATGGTAATATAAATTGAGAAGTGCAAAACACATTTAGATCTTCAAAAACTAAGAAGAGTGTGTTTTGTGGAAGTTTACAAGAAGAAAATTCTATTTTACATTTCAATAGAATTATTTAACAGTTAGTTGCAAAGGTTTGAAGGGGAGAATCAAAGGTCAAAGGACTAGAAACAGGAAACAAACTGTTTTGTTAGCTAGAAAAGCTTTCCTCCTATGAATACCTCTGCATATTGTATTACTTAAAATAAATAGTTAAACATTGTGGATTATTTAGATTCAAACAGCATTTGATATGGATTTTACAAAATCTACTGCCATCTGTATACCTCAGCCATATTAGGTTAAGCCTTTATTTCTTCATATATGATGTAGTTATGGTAGTTAAAGGTAGTTAAAGTCAAATATATAATATGACAAGCACTTTACTCAATGTTTACTATTTCTGTCATTATATTATTATTATTATTATTATTATTATTAGTCACTGTTGTACCATTTTTTATCCAGATGCAGGAATACAAACAATTAAAATGCAGGTTATTCTATAGAGAAAGTTGATTTTCATTGTTATCCAATTACGTATCTTTTTAAAATTATCTTCCTTAACAAATGTATTTTAATCCCAACACCAATTGCTCATAATTCACTGGACCCTTTTATGAACATGATCAAAATGCTGAAAGATTTGCCAAGTGTCGTGTGCACTAGAACTTCAGCCACACATCATTCTGCAAGTCTCCTTCCGCTACCAGGTTGTAAAGGCGTGTCCTGATGCAGAATATTCAGCTGGCTGTTTCGTAATTCGATGCCGCATTGGTGATGGTTTTAATGTCTATACTGTACTAGAGTGCTAGTTAATACTTTTGAGTACAACATTTGATAATATGCATTACAGAAAAAATAATTTATGTCAGATAACCTTTCCTCAGTTTCTTTTTTTATGACACTCTGATCCACAAGTTAAATTTTAAGCAACACTATATATAAAAAAGTGACTTTCAGCAGAATCATAGATAAGATAGATAATGTATTAATCAGTATATAGATAGGCCATGTCCAGGGGCTCACAAGAACCTAACTTTGGATATCTCTCAGTAACAAAGGTTCATTATATATTGAATTCAGTGTTCAAAGGAACTTAGATTCCTGTATGTAGCAAAAACAGATTTATTTTTTCAAAATGAAAATCTGGAGCTTGAAAATCAGTAATGCTAAATCAATCCTGATTCTATTTTATTCAACGGTTGTGTGGAATGGGTCCATGAGAATAAAGAAAAAAAAATAAGTCACACTACAAATAATAACATGACAAAAATGGGAAATCATATCCAAAATATAGACATTTGGTTTGTAGTCTGCATTTCTAAAATGAATATGGATTAGAAGTTGTTACATTATCATGATGTCTTGATTGGTGTTTCCATAACATGCACAGAGTACTGACAAAGAACAAACCTTACAATCTGCTTTGATAGGACTATTGTTATTAAATGGCACAATTATGTGGTTTTAGCCTCACTCATTGACAGATTATTGTATGGACTTTTTTTTGTCAAAGAAATATACACAGATTTTTAATTAAAAAGGGATAAAAATAAAGATAGCATTTATTCGTTCTCTCTTGCTAACTTCATTCTCTCTCCCTCTCTCATATGTATATGTGTGTATGTGTGTGTCTCTATATAGATATATATATAATATATATATATATATATGAGTTCTAATTCTCAATCCATTTTCTTGAACATATATTACAGTCTTACGTGAAAATACTGTGAAAGGAAAAATAAGAGACAGAAGAAAGAAAAGAAAAGAAAAAAAGAAAAGGGACAGTTATGTAGTTCATATAAAATAAAAGCCTGATAGCACTGGGAATTCAAAATAATGGATATTGTATCCATCTATTAATATCTCTTTCATCATGTTCTATGGATGTTTATTTATGTATCAGCATAAACCACACTTGCACACTTAACTATGTAAGGTATCAAGCACAAGACCTATCAAAATAATCGTCATCGTGATGACGTTTCATGAGTCCTATGAAAACAACAGATAATCATGTATGAGTCCTATCAAAATAATGAAAAGGATCGTTTATAGATTCCTTTAATATAAAATGGCACAAAACCATTAATCTCAAATTGTAATGATAATCCTTTTTCAAATTCCTTTGAAGAATAGGTGAATGTGGGAAAGGTAGACCACTTAAGTACATGTTAAATATGAATTTTTATCTAACTAAACATTGTACTACTTTCAGATTAAATTGTTGAATATTTTATATTTAGATCCTTTCACAATACTAAATAACGTATAAACTTTTAAAGTGGGTCTAAATGAAAACATGAAGAGTGGTATATGATTTTTCTAACTCCTAACACTGGATTCACACTTATCAAATGGCAGATTAAATTAAAGGATTTTTATCACCACTTTAAAAGAAGAAAGTAAAATACACTATACATCATGGGGAATGTGAGAATGATGGAGATAATCTCTTCTGTTCACAGAGGACCTTAAATGTGCATAATCTGACTAGCTTCTCAGAAAAAAAAAAATGAAAGAAAGCAGCTCATTTCTCTGATAACCTGAAAATAAGTTAGCAACCACAAAATACAGTGATTCTCAAAATTAGGAATTTTGTGCTTGTGAAAATTTTCTGGAATTCGTACTAGCAATGATCAAAAGGCCATTTTTCTCATTTTTAAGAGCAAAGATGTCTATTTTCTTATTACCTTTTCTATGGAAAACCAGAGAACTTCCTTATAATTGTTGTATTAGATCTATCCAATGCCTCTTTTTGATTCAGAGTTTCTTCTGTTGGCCCATACATGACTTAATATTGTAAAATGAGAAAGATTCACAGAAAAAGGTGTTTCTGCTAATATGAATATTTAGACTATACTAAGCACAGACTGCTCGGCATACTGGAAGCAAGTTGTTAGTCCACTTTTCTTGTCAATACATGTTATCAAAACTCTAAGTCTGTAATAATTTTTTTCCATGCTCTCATAAAAGTTTATCTTGATGGAATCAGTATGTGATGTTGAACTTTATTTTCTACAAAAAAAATTCCGTAAAGCTCCTTTCTTTTAAAAACTGCACAATTTGGACCGGAGAGATGGTTCAGTTGGCAAAGGGTAATCCAGGGAAGTTGAGGACATGAGTTTATACTCTAGAATATAGTGGTGGTCCAAGGCTATAGTTCCAGTCATGGGTTAAGCAAGAGGACTCCAAGAGCTAGTTACTCAACCCATCTAGCAGAATGATGAGCTCCAGGTTCAGTGATAGGTCCTGCTTTGAAAAAAAAAATGTAGAAAACAGCAACTGTGGCAGACATATTATGTAGACCTCTGGCTTCCACATCCTCACTCCCACACACAGCTGCGTACAGAGGCATAAAATACATGAAGAAAGCTATAAATAAAATTAATTAATTAGTAGTTTAAACTTCATAATTATGTATAAATAAAAAATCAGTTCCATTTTAAGAATTTAAATATTTGAACTATTATTTGTCAACAGTTTACTAACACTGACCTAGTTGCAAAATCCATATCTGCTTTATATTTTACAGTCTCCTAGTATCAACAATGTTTTCCAGCATCATTTGAAGAGGTCAGATGGTGCTGAGATATTTGTGGTTTGCTATAAGCTTTCTACATATGTTTAACTTTCAGTGCTCAAAGATCTACCTTATTACCAGCAAGCAGGATTTTCAATGACAGCATAGATACTTGGCTGAATTTCTGAGACAATAAAAGATCAGTGGAGATTTTCTTTATTTTGCTGATTTGCAATGGGTGTGTGAGTGAGGAAGGTGGAATAAGGAGAAGGAATCTCACGAATCTGCAGTCTCTGAGCAAACAGCTGGTTTCTATACACTGTAGGAAACAATGCAGCCAAAATCAGCAACTTCTATGTGTGACTAAAGAATAAATAAACACTTTCTGTTATATTGCTCTATTAATACACTAATACAAAAACCTATATTTCTATAAAAAATTTAAGCCAATTTTCTTTTTTTTCATGTGGGTCTGTCTGTTCTTATCTCCTTTCTGTCTTTGAATTTTCTTTTTTCTTTGCTTTTCTTTTATTACTTAAAATGCTTCAATTTCAACTAGAAAAGCGATTTCAGATTAGATAGTATTTTTTGATAGGGGGAAGAAATCCATCAAATGGGAAAGGCTGGTAGATCATTGTGTCTTGTAGTTATTTCTTTGGAGGATCTAAGTCACATATTGAAAGTACTGCTGACTTCTTTAAAATCACGGACTCTTGATGTTATCTGCCCTGTTTTCAGAGCTGGCCTCAAAGCATTAAATCTGAAACAAACAAAATTCTGCTCTTCAGTCACTGATCTGCCCAACTGTCAGAGAACTGCCCCACTGCACATTGGCCACGTCCTGAAAGGATGACAAACATACAACAGATGCACCCTACTGCCCACCATAATAAACTAAAGAGTTTATATATAAAATAAAATAAAGAGTTCTTTAAGATAGTATTTGTCTTAGTGTGGATGGTTTGATTAAATCGTTAAATACCTGTTACTTTCCAAAAACCAAACATGGCAAATTCGTTGTTTTAGTTCAATTTAGTTGTTAAGTGAAAATTAAATTTTCACTTACAGTATTTTTTTTAAATTCTTATTTCCAGAGAGTACATTTGGGCACACCTGTTATGAATCAACCAGCTGTATATAAATTTAAACACATAATTGAAAAGTGCAAACACTTGCTAAGACATTTTTATTTCTTTCTTTTCATTTTAAATAAGATTCTTATAAACTTGTACTGAGGCGTTTTCTTTTCCTCCTATGACACTTAGATGAAACACTCGAATTCTTTTTTTTTTTTTTCAAACTGTGTGACATTTTTATTTTAGGCTATAAAAACAAAATTAGGCAAACAAACAAGAGAAAAATTCAAAATAGGTTCAAATGATGTGAGTCCATCCTTTCCAGGAAAGCAGAAGGTAGTCCTGATTCTACCAAGAAAATACAAAACCATAAGGCTGTGAGTAACTGAGTCGAGCTAAGGCTATTACAGGGCAGGCTGTCCTCAAGGCCAGGCCTTCTGCTTCACTGCTGCTTGCACTCTACGGGGTTCTGATCCTTCTTTGGGTCATAGTCAGGGTCATTTTCCTCATCTCCTTCTTCTTCCCCTTCCTCATCAGCTTCTTCACCTTGGTGGGTAAGGTTACACTCTGGTTCTTCCAAGTCTATCTGTTCCAAATTGGTGCAGAGTCCTCTTGGGTCTGGTCACCCCTTGACTAACTTACCTTAAGCTAACAAACACTGGCACCTACTTGTTCTCTTTAGGAATCAGCTCCTCCTCAAAGTCTCCTCACCCCTTTGAGTATTCCTCTCTTTTACATTTTATTACTACTTTCTTATTTTTGTTTACTTTTTTTGGAATCAAATTTCAACCTAACTTGAATGTTTTATTACACAGAGAGGCCATCATGCCACAGGGCTCATATGGAGAGTTTATTGGGGGAAAGGAATGAAAAGGGGGCAAAGAGAGGGCGCAGAGGCCTACCTGGCTCTTCAGAGGAGCTGCTGCAGAAAGAGAGGAAGACTAAGGGGAAATGGGCAAACCTTGTCTCTCTTTTTTTTTTTCTGCTTCTTTTTTTTATTATTAATTAATTAATTTAATTATTAAAGATTTCTGCCTCTTCCCCGCCACCACCTCCCATTCCCCCCTCCCCCAATCAAGTCTTCCTCCCTCCTCAGCCCAAAGAGCAAGCAGGTTTCTCTGCCCTGTGGAAGGTCCAAGGACCACCCACCTCCATCCAGGTCTATTAAGGTGAGCATCCAAACTACCTGGGCTCCCACAAAGCCATTACGTGCAATAGGATCAAGAACCCATTGCCATTGTTCTTCAGTTCTCAGTAGTCCTCATTTTCCGTTATGTTCAGCGAGACCGGTTTTATTCCATGCTTTTTCAGACCCCGGCCAGCTGGCCTTGGTGAGTTCCCGATAGAACATCCCCTTTGCCTCAGTGTGTGGGTGCACCCCTCGCGGTCCTGAGTTCCTTGCTCGTGCTCTCTCTTAAAGGGAGCTTAGGCCTTGTGTACAGAGACCCGAGACCAAGACATCAGGACTCTGAACAGGCCAAGGTACTGCCTGAGCACTGGCAAGCGCATGCCATGCGCGTCATCTGCCAGGGTCCCAAGGGCAAGCTCTTTTGGGTTCCATTTATGCTAACGTGTCATGTCTTTTGGACGTTCTCAGAGCCCTCTATTGTCTTCTATTTTAATAATTCTGCGTGCTATAATTACTTGTTTGCACGTCTGCTTTCCTGATTAGGTAACAGTTCTTCACCCCGCTATTGATTTTGTTTCATAGTGCTTAGGAGAATGTCTGGCTGAGAGTATACACTTAATGCTTCATCAAAGCCCCGTCTTCTCCCCTACTTCCTCTGCTATCAAAGTTGTTATGTCTAGATAATCACTGCATAGCTTTATTTAATATTTTATGGTAATTATTGGCAAAACTGGGCTTTGGAGAGTTCGCTACTCAGTGTTCTGTGTATGAGGTAACTTGCAAACATCACTCATTCATAACTCAATCAACGACACTTTTACGAGTTTGTGACTTTATAAAACATAATTTTTATGAAAGTTTGAAAAAGGACTGTCCTTCTAGTTCATGAATTTAAATATATGCATTATAAATACAATCTTTTGCTAACCAAATTACTCAATAAATTTCAAAAATTGGTTATCCAAAGTTCACATCCTTATATTTCGAGGGTACTCAAGGATTATTTTCTCCCCAATGCTGACATGTCCCTTTTGATATAGTAAAAGGATCCTTTTAGCTATTGCATCCTTAGTTAGCATTTCCTTATCTTTATTTCTTCAAATGCTTACATTTGAACTTGAGGTTGAGTTGAAAAGCTAATGCGTCAGTGCCGCTTAAAAAAGCTTAAAGATACAATTTAAGATAGAAAAGACAAAAAGGCTCATTTAATACTTCATGAGAAAGGGTTCCTGTTTTCCACCAGGACGCAATTGTTCTGCGGAATAAATGGCCCTTTTGTATTTTTAGGCACAAGGACGAATCACTTAAGGACAAGTTTAATGAAGAAATTTGATTTTTTTCTCTCTCTCTTTAAAATTTTAATTTTAAAACAATATTATTTTACACAACGATCCCAGATCCCTCTCTCTCTCCCATCCTCCTGCTTCCTCTCCCCATTTTCTCCCCACTCTATCCCCATCTACTCTTGAATGAGGCCTCCTCTGGTGAGTCAACAAAGTCTGTCTCATCACTTGTGGCAGAACCAAGGCCCTCCTCCCTGTATCTAGGCTGAGTAAGGTATCCCTCCATGGGTTCAAAAGAGCCAGTTCCTGCACTAGGGATAGAAACTGATTCCACTGCTCATGGCCCCACAAACTGCACAAGACACACAACTGTCACTTATATTCATAGGACTTAGTTCAATTTATGCAGATTCCCCAGCTGTCAGCCCAGAGTTAGTGAGCTCCCAGTAGCTTGGGTCAGCTGTTTCTATGAGCTACCCCATCATGATCTTGGCCCCTTTGCTCTATTCCTTCTCCCTCACTATGAATGGACTCCAAAAGTTCGGCCCAGTTCTTAGCTGTGGATCTCTGCATTTGCTTCCATCAGATACTAGATGAAGGTTCTATGATACAATTAAGGTGGTCTAGATAATTATGCCATTATGTAATACTGTCTGTCTCTGGCACATATATAGAATAAAACAAAAATGTGAGGACGAGGCAATATCTTTTGCTAATATTAATGTTAGAAAATTGATATAATATTTTAAAAATAGCAATTTCAAATTAATTCTAGAAAAATAACTATTAAGGTAGTCATAAACACTCATTGATCTAGTATTTCCTTGGTATTTTGGAAGCCCTGGGTTAGATCCCCAGTGCCAAAGGTAGCAGCATAAAATCAATACTGGAATAAATTTTGGGATCTAAAAGCCATAGTCACACAAGCACTGATAGCATTGTAATATTTTATCATTAAAGAAATGCACTCGTGTAACAACAAAAAAAATTGACTGTTATAATATAGGAGCAAAAACCATTTGGATTCAATGGTTTTTGTATTTCAGTATGTTATAGCTTAAAATGATGCTCTGTGTATTTTAGAATCTGTCTATTTCACTAATGGATACAATAGATTATCAAGAAAAATATTGAAATCAAGTAGTATGTCAATCACCTAGTGTTATGCAAATACACGGAAAGAGATTTAAACTTCTGAGAGTAAATAATATAGATTTTCAACAATGCCAAATGCAAACCAATCTATGTCTGTGTTAAATGGCTTGTGATTTGACAAGAGATTGAATGTTTACCCTCTTTCTTTCAGGTAGATAAAAGAGCTCGCTTTTTGTAAGAACTCACTATCATAAGATAAAGAGCATAGTCCGAAGCACTTCCTTGCCTTCTGGGCTAGAACAGCTGCTATCTTTGTCCCAGGGTCTGGCTAGCTGGTGAGGAGAACTGACTCCAGGCTCTAGCCCAAGTTTTACAGAAAACTAACACAAGGCAGTGTGGGAAGCTCCTGTCAATGCCACCGTGCTTGATCTGAAAAGACAAGGAAAAATTCAAATTCCAAAGCTGTCAGCCTGCAAACTTTCCGCAGAAAGAAAAGCCTCACTCTCAGAATGTAAACAAGGACAGTGAAGGTCTTGCTATCTGAAGGTATCAGTATGCACGAAGCACGCTGGCAGCTTGAACGCACTGTGGAAGTGGCAAACCCCAGTGCCCCTTCTGAGCTTGGGTCTACCTTGGAGACTCCTAGCTCTGTATTCTTCCTCCTGAGCACTTTACCTGTGATAGCAATGGCAGATTCTTCAAACACCTCAAACAGAGGCCTGTCTCTTCAGAAGCAATAGGACTCTATCTGAAAGAAGCTCTTTGGCATTTTCAGGGGAAAGGTCATTTTTTTGACACCTCTGAAGAGGATAGATAACAATAATAGGGAAAGTTTCAAGCAAGAAGAGTTACATTTTCCTAGACCCCCGAAGGAAACCGTGACACAGCTCTGAGGCTGGTTGTATGAGCCAGTGCGCTAATTTATCCCACTTCAGTGCCCCTCTTTCCTCTTGCCTGAACTGGCCTCCCAGCTGGGAAAAGAAATGTTTACTGAGAACTGCTGAATTTTATTTACTGATACAGTGGGCTCCTTTTATGTTGCAAAGGAAAGATTCCTCTAGCACTGGTGAGATAGTGAGTAGCATTAGGTTCAACACATGCTCTTGGAAGATGGAGGTCCTATGACCAGAGGAAGGGTAATATTATAGGAAGTGTGATGTCTGAGTAAAATATACTCAGATGTCTGAGCATCAGTACAGGGCAATCACATGCAGGGTCCTCGGGATGCTTGGATGGTAAACCAGAGCTTGAAAAGACACCTCCAACATTACTGAGATGGCATTGCCCGAAGGACTGACTGAGCCCTCTATTAGATACTTTCCCCATCAGAAACCAGAATGGTCGTGTCACACATTATCCAAAAGAGCTGCATTGTTACAGACAAGCCTACTCAATTATTTATATATCCTCTTTCTGGTAAATCTCATCTGATTCTCTCTAAATGTCACGGGTTTTACTCTAGCACTGGCACTGATGTCAACATTTGAAGGGAGGGGGAAAGGTTGGACTTACGTTTAATAGATTTCATATTTAATAATGTAGTCAATAAAGTCTGTCCACTTAATCAGTCAGAGGCTACTCTACTGTGGACATTAAATATTTTTAAAGGGCCATGTAGTTTTCATTATCTACAATTCACCCATTATTTTCAGTTCTCAGAAAAGCTGTTTAACATAGTGAGTCTTACATATCTGTAAGTAAATAAAATTGCCTTTCCTTTATATGAGTGAATTATTGTTAGTATCAGGCTTTGATGACATCTTATGTCAGAATTCAATGTGGCTGAACTGATTGCCTTTTGAGTATGCTTAAAAAAAAAACTAATGCAGAAAAAGAAGAGTAACCAATAGATAAGTGATATTTTTATTTTCTTTAATTTTTTTTTTTTTTGTCAGTGGGTTTTCTCTCAGTCCCTGAGGATCCATCACAGAATAACTGCTGACCATCAGTGGTCTTCATTTAAATTAAAAAAATCTCATTAAATTATTTCCTAGTTGCTGTGAAGGTACACACCTAATGATTATTTAAGTTCTCGCTGGTGATATTTATGAAGCAGAACCAGGAAACAATTTGTCTCCATAAGATAGACTAAGACTTCAGAATGATATTTGGATACCAAAATATATGAAACACCTAGTTGTTTATCTCCAAGTAAAATTTTTAATTTTTAAAGGAGGCTTAAAGGAATCATGCTGAGTTATTGAAAGTACATGGCTTAACATTTTTATATGAATTGTAAAATGAAAAGACAAGGCAGAAGTATGTATAGCCTAAATATATAACTCCAAAGTTGTAGAGTAAAAAGTGTAGTAAGTACTTGAAAAGTGAGCAAATTGAAATTTTATCAAACTATGCTACTGAATAACAGATATTTTAAGAGTATATAAACACAGGATATGCATGAATCTATTGTCTTTTGATGGGTTGATGTTTGCTATTTTTAAGAAGTAATTTCTTAAACAATAATGTATAACAGTTATATAGGAGTCAATTATAGACTGCTGTGATTAAACCTTTCTAATTTAGTCAATTATTGAAAACTTTTGGCTTATTAGGTGCTGATGATCAGACCCCGGTCCTTTTGCACTCTTGGCAAACAATGTACTATGAGTCTGAGTTTAGCCATTTAACATTTTAAACAGTATTTTTATTTATTATTTGAAAATTTTATATATGGATACAATGTATGATGATTATATTCATCCTCAACTCAGTCTATCCTACTCCTACTTCTCATTCCTAACACATCTCTATCTACCCTATGCCCTGTCCTTTGTACAAATAACTAGTGTGTCTAAATGGTGCTGTCCACATGAACTTGGACAGTTGTCATCTACCGGGGCATGGGAAACCTAGCAGTGGTCCCACACCACAAAAATGACCGTCTCTGTCTCCACAGCCATCATCCCTTAGTAGTTCTGTTACAGATGGAACATCAGTCACCCTTCTCTTCTACTTTTCTTTTTTATACACAGTTGACATCTGCAGTGTCAAGTAAGGAGCTAGAGTTGCTATCAATTCATCTGTGCAACTTTTTGAAACAAATTCAAAAACCAGGCTGTCAAGCTGGGTGTCAAGTGAAATTTATTATCTCTTCGGAGACTGAAGAAGGAGGTTTAAGAGAAAAAATCAGTCTGGACATATAGTAAGCCCCACCTGAAAAAAAAAATTGAAGTCCAATATTTTGTCACTTAAAGTCAAGATAAAATGTCTGATATTCTTAGGCTAAACTGATGAATAAATATAGATTTGTATTGATTTTATTTTCATGTATAAGAACTTTATAATAGTCACATAAACACAATTGATAGATTGGTATTATGCATTTTAAACAATAACTTAACAATCATCCAATCATCTTCTAAATAGATTTTATAGTCTGAGTTATACTATAAATGGCAAAACACAAAGGATTCAAATTTCACTGACATAGTATGACATATGATAGTACTGGGTTCCTGAAACTGCTTCTAAACCATAATATGCAGAAAAAATTATTATGGCTAAATTCAGTAGTAGTCTATGAAGATAACAGTCAATTGTGCAGGTCAGGTTGTTTAACCATGACAAATACTGTAATTAATTTTTAGTGATTTTATTTACCTGGTAATTTTGATAAATATGATTGTTTCATTTTCATGTCATCAATTTCTATTAATGATAATATGCAATTAAGTGGAATACCAGATTCTCTTATCACTATTGTCTGTGTTTTGCGTGTTCTCCTATAAAGGTATTACATTTAAAATTATGACAAGGTATTTTCTTTTACCGGTTTCAGTAGGTATTTAAATAATTCTAGACATGAATAAGAACAACAAATCAAGAACTATGAGAACAAGTTATGTTGGAGGGTAGTACTTTTCTGACTTTATTTGTAGAAGCAACATTGAAACAAGAGCCCCAAGTAAATCAGGAACATTGATCAGTTAGTTTTACGATATCTTCTCATGAAATCGAGACATATTGTTAAATACTGTGACTAAGAGGTCTATGGCAGGAAAGGATAAAAGAATTTGAATCAGTTCTTGTAGGCAATTTCTGTCACATCAAGGGAAAGTTGTGAAAACTATGTTGTACATCTAATTTAGGGAACACACATTTGCTAGATAGCTCACTAGGAGTTGTAGGGATTATATGCTTAAGAAAATTATGGTTCTCTTCAGGAACCTGGGAGCTAGAATAAAAAGAACATATTCAAAAACAACATTAAGAACTTATGCATAGTAAAGTAAGATTAAACTACATACTAAGGGAAAATAAAACGTGATTAAGTCCTTCTGCTTCAACTGACTATGTGCTTGACTGTGAATCAATTGCACCACTTACTGTTTTTATTTTTGAGATAATTTAGTAAAAATAACTCTAATTTCTATGCCTTCAAAGTCTAAATGTGGTATGAGATGCTTGTTTATATGCTTTGAATATTTGTTTTTAACCATTGGTTAATAAAGAAGCTGCTTTGACCTATGGCAGAACAGAATATAGCTAGCTGAGAAATCTAACCTGAGATAAAGGGAGAAAGAAGGCAGAGTCAAAGAAATACCATTGTTCCCTGGAGTAGTAAGATGCTGGAGCATCACAGGTAAGCCACAGGCCGCGCGACAATACATGGATTCATAGACATAGGTTAATTTATATGTAGAAGCTAGTCAGCAATAGGCTTGGGCATTGGCCAAACATTTATAATTAAGACAATGCCTTAGAGTGGTTCTTCAGGAATTGGTAGTTGGAAGAGAAACATCCAGTTAAAAATGACATCCAATGTGAGACTTTCAAATTTCTATGAGACCTGAGAAATCTTAAAAAATGTTCTTAACAAACAGAAACAGAGCCACACTGGGTTTCCTAGTCTCACCGTCTTATTCCAGGGGTGGTACAGACGTGTCTCCCAATAGCTGCCTGCAAAATGAAACTGACCACCAGGATCCATGAGTCTTAACTCAGTGAGGTGGGTTTCCTCAGTCTTATGTGGGCCTCAGTACAGGGAGGCTAACCAGCCATATTCTATATGATGGATTTAGCTTTCACTCATATAGACAAAAAATGTTTGTGGGCCAGCTGCAGGCTACCTGGTGGATGCATGGATCCCAGAGGTAGGGGGAAGAGCATGACTTTTCTGTGTACCTCCACCATATTGGGAAGTAATATGTGGTGGAACCAGAAGCCAAAGCTGCTGTTTCGGTCTTAGCCATATCTGCTTAGCAAATTAATGCAGAGATCAGAAAAAAAAAAGTACATATATGCAATAAAGACAGATTAAGAATAAAACCCCTCTAAATGTGTTTAAATATATATATAGGCTTGGGAGAGAGAGGAAAAAGAGTATAGGTAGTTATATAAAGCAATAGATAGTTTTAAATAGTAAAGTCCATAAAGAGACAGTAAAAGTAGCATAAAAGGAAAAAGCCACATAAAGATGGAAAATACACAGTCTGGATTATGTATATTATTGTGTTTTCTTTTAATTTTTTGACTGTTAATGAGAAAACAGTTGAAAGACATTTGATTGTGCTAGCTACTAAGTTTAAACAACATATTATTTAACGGTACCTTGGCTTCAAAATGTAAGTCTAAGGATATGCTGCTTTGAAAAGAGGTTCTGCTTTTGTTTCCACAGAAGGAAAGGAAGTTGTTGATTTTTTTGCAGGTTAATATGGTTTGATTGAGCAAAACCCCTGGAAAGGTCTCTGATGGTAACAATTGCTCAGGTTATCCAACATCCAGAACAGTTTCAATTCTAGAGGTGGACCAATCACAGAAAATACCCCAGTCAGGACTTGACTATCATTCTAAATTTTCTCAGGATTCCTATAAGATTACCAGTGACCCCCAAATCAGCAAAAACTAGTATAGAAAAATAGGCTCCAAATCCTAAATTATTGTTTATGGAATTTGTCTTCATTTAATGGGGGTTGGTTATAAATGGTTAATTATCATATCAATCTCTGTCTAAATCAAAAAGGAGATATAATATAGAAATGATGGTGATTTATTCATTTCTTCCTTAAAGAGTTCTCATCCCTTTCATATGAAACATCATCTCTCTCTTTATCACATAAGAAACGTCTTCCCAACTTGCAAATATAAGTTAGAATTACTTTTTACTTTCACTCCTCTGTATTTTAAAGTCTAAGATCTTAAGCTTCAAATGGAAGGAATAGTGAATGTCAAATAGAAAAATTTATCTTTAAGTGTGAAAAATGTTTTTCTAGAGAAAGCAACTCATATCTTATCAAGCCACCATGTTTCACTGAGGCACTGTTCCTTGGTCTAAAGACTTTCCTATTAATGTGTCAGGCTTTCTCATACTGTTTCACCAATAGTATTGAATGACAGATTTGTTCGCTCTACTTCCTCTAGATAATCTTTGTAATATCTGAAGATGAAAGAAAAGAATTAACTACACCCAAGCCTTCTCTCCAAGTTTCCCAGAACCTCTGATTTTCTACATGTTGATCCTTACTGCAGGAAATAATATTAGCAATGATCTGTTCAAATTTCCCTTCATAGTGTGTGGCCACACCACCAATACATCCTTGAAGGCCCTCTTCCAATATTTAAAAACAACTGCTTATTTAGAAAGCCCAGTAATCATAAAATAGTCATTAAATTAAATTCTTCATAATTGAACCTGAAAGTTCTTCACCATGTTAAAGAAAAGACAAGATTTCCTGAGTAAATAGGGAACATGAAGACCTTGGGGGAGGATTGAAGGGGAGGGGAAAGGCAGGGAGGGAAGCAGAGAAAAATGTAGAGCTCATTAAAAATCAATAAAAAGATATTATTTTTGTGTCAGTCTAAATGTCTCAATTACATTATAGTATATTTAACTCTCTAAATTTTATTATCCTTTATTTCTAAAATACTGAGTCAAATGTATTTTTAATATACATTTGGCATTAGCATGTATGTTGAATTACACATATAGCCTGGTATTATTCATTTGTTTCTTTTTAGCAATCCTATTTACTCAGATATATTTTCATCCTTATTCTCTCATGTACCTTACAAAACTTGTTTTGTATGTCTCTCTATATAAATAAATATATATGTATATATATTATATACATAATTAACAAAAAAGCCATCATATCACAATAATATAAGGCTATGAGAAGTAAACAAATAAATGAGACAATCTTTGAAACTAGGTTTATGATAGATGCTAGAAAATATTTACTTGTTTTAGCTGATCTGTAAGTAGTAAAAAAGAATGACAATCATATTACATTGCTTTCAGAATCTATTTGCAAATATCTAAATCTTCCTTACATAAAAAGAAGTCATTTTGAAATAAGTAGGTTTGCCAAACTTTTAAAGAATGTGAATGACAATTGCTTTAGGAATGACACCTTCTACTGAACTATATGTAAGAATGATTAAACTAAAAGTTCAATGACGGTAGAGAAATTGGAGTGCTACAGGTCCAGAGTCTCCTTACAATCTATATCGGGTTACTTGTAGTCTTTAAAAATCAACTTAGTCCTCATATTTGTGTGTAACCCAACATCTTTGTGACCTTTGAAAATCTTTAGAATATACAAACAGATCATTAGTTTCCTTGGGCTAAAAGTACCTCAAATATCATCTGAAGCCAAAGGCTGAGCTTTCCTTACTTTTCTGTAGTCTACTTACTTAATGCTTCCAACCAATTATTTTTAAAGTGCCCTGATTTATGACTTTCTTTGTTATGATATTATAAACACTTAAAAAATTTTCTAACACCATGGAACCTAGAATTTGTGAGTAAATGGATCTCTTTTCTTGGTCAATCAGATTCACTTATCCTTTTTTAGGTAAAATCTGTATTTTTCTGTTGACAGGTCCATTGAGTTCTTCACCAATCTTTTTTTTTTTTTTTTTTTTTTTCTGCTAAGGAGGAAGGTAGTAGACTGTGTGTATAAGAACATCCAATTGTGTTTCTATGGGTTTTGAGGGTGAGTGGTACACAGTAGGCGCAAGAGAGTGATGATTCATCAGAACTGATGGGTCTTTTGATGGCTCGAGGCTTCCTAGATACAATACAAAAACAACAGCTTCAAGTCACTAACATCTATTGTACCACCTACAGGGGTAATATCAACATGTTCCCTAAAGGAAGCAAATTTCATTATAACTTTTGCCCCCCAAATACAATGCCAGTGGCATTCAAACAGCAAGATGACTTTGATAATTCAACTACCATAATTCAAACACATGGCTCATGAATGAGGAATGACAATATTGCAACCCACTGGGAAAAATTCTTGTTACAGAATGCTGTGTGTGTGACTGTGAAAAATTAGTTTTATATTAGATATAGATCCACATACGTCTTGTAACAAATTCCTTGGAATATTCAAGCATATGCTATGCTTGTGTCCCTGTGCACTAGTAGAACACTGGGTCCCCCATTGCTTAGTAAACATCAACACGTTTTGGATCTCGCAGAGTGCACATGCTGCCAGTTATGCAAAGTTTGCAAAGCTTTCAGCATTTGCCTCCTTTCTACAAGACTGAGTTTGGGCATTTTCCATTCCAGTGTCTATTTCCGTGAAGAGAACAGCACTATGTATTTTTAAATGTCAACCAGGGAAAAGTTCCCACTTACCATAAGAATCACGTTTTACCCTGCCTTTTCTATATAATCCCATATGTTTGTTATCTAGATTCTAAAGTGTAATCTGTCCTGAACTTATTTATAGTTTACTGCTTTCAATTTGTAGCTCTTCCTAGATCCTAAGGGGCCCATGATACCTTCAAACGTTTTGTAGTGAATTTATAGGTTTAAGACAGTGGGATAATTTAGGCAGCAGGGACTATATCCTTGCAATCTACCTAATACTGTACTGTAAACTTGTTCTATGCTAGGCACTGTGCCAGCCCCTAAAGTTCTACTTTTCTTTTGAAAGGCATCCAATTCTAGCATGGATATTTGTTATAGAAGATTGAGCTTGGCTTTTAAATTTAGACGTCCTAACCACCAAAACAATTCAAGACATTAAAATTTTTCATTGTGAACTCTTTTCCTGTTTTGCCATCTTCTGAATGATAAAAAAATCAATAAATGCTTAGTGAGCGTTATCCCAGTATTTATCAGTTGAGAAAGTTATTCATGAATATGCTACCAAAACTTACAAAAGTCAAGGACCATAACTGATTAGACTTTTTACTGACCATTAAAGTAAATGCTATGCATTATGAATCAGAAAAGGAAGATAGAAGAAGGTAGTCAATGATTTAAGTGTTGGATACAATTATTCCATTTGCTGTGGATCCTATTTTCTTTGTATAAACACACAAGTAAAACTACAGATTTGTTTTTCAGATATTAATCATTAGAAATGGAACCATGGCAAAGGAGATGGGAGAAATAAAGCAAAAACATCCAGGGAAAGACAATGAATTTTAATCGTATTTTTTGGCTTGAAACTCTTACCATTTCTCTGTTCTATAGCACGTCAAAAATACAATTTAATTTTAAGGCAGTGAGCTTGGGGAAAATGTCAATTTCTTTACTGCTTACCATTACTTGGTTTTTGTTTCTATAAAATCATAATCATTATGGATATTTTAAGGTCACTGTGCTGTCTGTTAGTTTGTTAGGCGTCAAATGTGAAGAGTATTCAATTTGAATATTTAATAAACATTGGCGTATTAGGAAATTATCTTGAAATTAATAGTTAAAAACTTTTAAAGATTAAATTGGCTTAAACACCATCAAAGACAACAAAATCTTTGAGAAATTTTAATTGCTTCATGGTTTCTTTATTAGCATCCTGCTATTTTTCACCTTCTTAGGGTATGAATCTTTAGAAAACGCCTTGTAGTTCAGAAACATCTCATCATTTGATGATAGGTCTCTCCCCCACACTGCAATAGATTTGCAATCTAAATACAAAGCCAATAATATCTGCCTCACAGATTCAAAGGCATATCTTAGGCAAGACAATGAAAATGAAATTTCTTCACAGTACTTGATGCTCAATTCATCTTAGCCAAATTTAAAACTGAAAGTGCATCAATTGAAAAGCAGGAAAGTCAGATAAATGACCTTTGATCCATTAAAAATTCATGTCTATTTAAAACGACAGAAGGCCACTTTTGCTATTAAGTAGATAATAATAGAGTTGATAGGAAGAGAACACATACAGTGGTAAACCTGAGTGCCTGGGATGGCTTTTTCTCAGACACTTCTGTGGATCACCTAAACTGCTGAGATTACTTGAAGGAACAGTAAGTGCAAAGAAAACCCCAAGTTTGAAATGACCAAAGGACTAGAGAATCCCGAGGTCCCTCTTCTCAGGATCCACAGTTTGCAATTCACAGGCTTTTAGTATTTTCCTCTGGGAAAGGTGCCTTCCTGCAGTCCTACAGAGTTTCAATAGCTACCAGGTGATTTTCATTCTGCCTTAGCCCTCTAGTCATCTCGGTTAGTTTAAGGTTTAAACACTCAATTTACTCAAGAAGCATTTTCAGTGAACTCAATGTTACACGTATACAATGTTTGCTGTTCAGAGAGGGAGAGGGGTAATTCTCCAATGCCTTATAATCTGCTTTTTTTTTTTTTAAAGTGGGTGGCTGCCATGAATTAAAATACCTTATCTGGCACTATGTTCTTTTGAACTCAGTAAAGAGCAAGGCACCCTCCCATATCTCAGTGACTCCCACCAGCCCTTTAACCTGAACAAGCACTTAAATTAACTTTTAACTTGCTAAACACACATCAAAAATTAGGGAAGATAAAACTTTTGGTAAAACAGTCTCTTTTCTTTGATGAACAGTTGACAGTAGTCTTCAATCTAAAAGATTCTTCAAAACTGGCAGGAACCTTTTCAGAGCTATAGAATAGGAACCGAAGCGTAAGGGAAGTCTTGACGGAGTGAAAGAGGTTATGACACCACATTCAGTGATACTAAATAGAAGAACTATGCCACCAATTTTAAAAATAGCCTTTCATATTTGGGCTCTGAGAGTCTCATTTTATTTTTATTGAATGTGATGTTAGGTATAATGCTGGAGATAAAAAAAAATTAACAGCTGACTAAATTAACAACTGGCTCTCAGTACCTGAGACTTTGGCGACACTAAGATTTGCCAAATTTTAAAGAAAGATTTAAAAGGACAAACACAGAAAATACCTATTTGTCTACAAAAACAGTTGAGAAGAAAGGAAATGGTTGGGAATTTGAGAATAAGGAAGTGTTTTTGTTGGTTTAAGCTACGATAAAGCAGAGCTCAGAGGTTAGAAAATAGATATGAACAAACCAAAATATAAAAAGATAAACTTCAGTATCTTTTTGCTGTTGTTTTTCGGTTAGATAGGACATTGCATGCACAGAGAAACAATTAAGGCAAGGAAAACAGCTAAGACTATGAGATGCTGTCATTGGACTTCACATGGAGGAGGCATTGCTATAGAAACTAGTGAGACATTGCTTTTTGTAAGCTAAGTCTCTCCCATGAAGAAGAAGACAATTGTTTTGGAAAACAGACACTTTGACGACTTATTTTGATCTAGTTTTGAAAGTGTAGCTCTGATTCATTTTAAATTGAAAGAAAAAATTCAGATAATGTACAATTACTAATTTTCTTCTATTTTTAACTTTGTCACACTGAATCATGGGTACTTGCACTTTTCAAACCATAGTGAGGTATTATCTAATGTGTTAGAAAAACAAGTACAAATCTCAAGCTAATATCTCGTCTGGCTATCTAATTGCCTTGGCAACAGTTATAGACCAACGTCCACTCTGAAATGTATTGTACCATTGACAATATGCAGTAAAAATAAATGTGTGCGGAAATGAAACTGTCTACAGAATAAACAAGTACGATTTCCTTGTCTTCTCCAGTAGTTCACCCAACAGCAGACTATCAATTATCTTTATCTCTTTATGATATATCCATATTGCTACAGAGTATATGGTAACTTTGGAGAAAGGTAGATTAGCGCTATTCCAAACACTTAAGTTAAAACTCAAATCATTCAAATATAAGTAGTATGAATAAGAAAAGAAACACTGACTGACTTCACAATACCTAATACATGTCTCTTAGTTTGCTAGAAAGTTACGAGGGCATTACCGTTACTGTCAATTGAGACACCAATACAGCTGCCTAAATAGCTCTGGGCACCATTTTCCTTTCAAGTTCAAACATCAGACATCATTACTTTTGACAAACTCAGCTCTAAAATGCAGGAGAATTGATGAAAGACGAAACACACTTCTTCCAGATACAATGGCCTCCATTTGGTAATTGAAACTGGCAAACATAAAAGATTTTGAAAATATATTCGACTATGAAAAAAATAGCAAGAAAGTAAATAATCATATTACTGAAGTGGACCAGTGTGAATGTGTGTGTGTGTGTGTGTGTGTGTGTGTGTGAAGCAAAGTAAATAAACTTATTTAGGTGACCCTGGTTTATATTTTTATATTGTGCATTATTATTTCATAGCCCGGAGGATATGAAATAATAAATTAAAATTTTTGCCTCATAAATATTCACTATTTTTAGAAGTACATGCACGCAACAATTCTTATCTGAAGTGTAAAAGGGATTAGCACACAGAGAATTTGGTTGATATGGCATACACACACACACACAGCATTTGGGGGGCAAGAATTCAGTCAGAAATTTCTGAGATATGAATATAGTTGGCTTTATTTTGTTTCTTGTCAAAATGGTTCAATACAAGTTAATGAATGTTTTACTGTTTATAAATCCCTGACAATGTGAATTCTAGATTTGTGGAGACAGCTATTGTTTCTGAGGTCATACTTTAGAGGCACAAATTCAAGCCGGGCAGTGTGATGCTTGCCTTTGTCCATGCAATCGGGGGGCAGAGACATTCAGATCTCTGTGAATTTGAGGCCAGCCTGGTCTAAAAGAGCTTGGTCCAGGACAGGCTCTAAAACTACAGCAAAATCCTGTCTCAAAACAAAACAAAACAAGGCACACATCCATTTATTCTCTTGTATTACTTTGAGCACAGAAATATATTTGCCCAATGTCAATATTTTTCTCATTAAGAAAACAGATACTTTTGAATTCTTTGTGTTTTAAATGATACAATGTGTGTACATTTTATAGGTATCCTACAATAATTGGCTGTGAACTAGTGCCCATTAAATGATTATATAAATAATATTACCTAAATGCAGCAAGATTTAATTACATAGAATATTGTCAATTATGATTCTGCTTTGAAATACTAAAGTTTTAAACAAATAGTAATAAGCTACATTTGATTTTGAAGCATAATAAGATTATATTATAAAATACAATGATCATAGCTATAACTGGTTTCTTAGGAAGAGCATAAAAAACACTTATTTTCTGGGATTCAAGTTTTTAACTATTAAGTTTAATTCACAGTGTGCTCTGTAATAAGTTTTGTATACTCTTGCGTTAAAAAATAGATATGCATCAAAAGGAAATAAGTGCTTATGTATAATATGGTGAAGAAAATAGTTTTAAAAAAAGTATAAAGCAAGGTGCTTTGTCGACCTACCTAAGACAGCAGAATGCAGTGATTTGAGATATATGGTCCTGTTCTTAATTTTTCAACATAGTGTTTAATTTATGAAATAGCAGGTTAGCATTTCAATAGAATCCACTTACAAAAGAAAATTTATGAATATCTAAAATATGGCTAATTATTATAACATACTTGTGTTAGAAAGCCAGGTCATCAAAATGAAAAACAAGTAGTTTCCCAATAGTGTGGAACATTGATTTCTCGGAAATTCTCTTGGTGGCAATAGAATCATTTCTGAAACGAACATTTACCTCATGTGACACTGAGAAACTCTGGTTAACATTTTCACAAATCTAAAAATATTTTACTCTTTCCTAAATTGAAACTGCTGGTTGTCATATTGTTCCTTGTATTTCCTTAACGTGCTTCTCCTCCAAAAACAGTACTTGAGAATCCTGCCTTTTCCTCTCAAATGCCAAACAAATGAGGCAATAACCCTTCTGCTATCCTCTCGGTGTCTCTCCCAAATTTACTCATTCATCAAGATCTGGCTCTGTTTCCGTTCTATTTTTAAACATGAGCAAATTACATTTTTCTGCCTATACTGTAAACTGATGCATTTTTATTTTAATTGCACACTAAACAGCATACATAATTGCCCTGGAAATGTCATGTTTGCATGCATGACCTCTCCCTATAAGACTAACACTTCATAAATATCTTCTTAATTTTTCATGTCATTGAAACATCGTCAAAAGTACATACTCATAGACGATCTGTTCCTTCATTGAACTACAAGGTGCTGACAGCTAGTCTTTGTTCATGACAGAAATTAATTGAAAAGAAGTCCTTTATGTTTTTTTAAAGAAGGACATCACACACACACACACGCACAATCACACACACTTGAATCATAAAATTGTTACTAAGGAAATATCTCAGTAACATCTACTCACACTTTCTTAACTGATGATAAATAACATAGACCTCCTGAAGATTTCCAAGTTCTTCCTTCCTGTGATGATTCACAGCAAACGAACTTAACAACTTCACACTATATAAAGAATGACTTTCAAATGTCTTATCATGACATTCAATGTCCTTCAGTGTCTAGATAAGATTTAACTTTGTCTCATATTTTTTCATCTTTGATTTTCCTTGCATACTACATACATTCAGTGAGACAGATCTTGCTATTTCCTGAAGCCCTCGACAGATTTTGATCCAGTCTGCTCTCGCTTCCTGGAAAGCACTTTATATACATATTTGTCCCTTCTGAGGCTCCGATAAAGTACTACCTATTCCAGTAGTTGAAATCTCTCTTTAGCACCTTTGTAAAACTTGAACAAAACAGTAACTGATATAATAAATTAACCCGTTTTTGCTCATCTTTTTATTATGTTTACAGTACAGAATACAGCCTGATATAGAATTGAATGTGATATGTGTGCACATGCCTGTGTGGATGTGTGTGAATGTGTCTCTGTCTTTGTCTCTCTCTCCCTCCCTCTCTCTCTCTCTCTCTCTCTGTGTGTGTGTGTGTGTGTGTGTGAGAGAGAGAGAGAGAGAGAGAGAGAGAGAGAGAGAGAGAGAGAGAGAGAGAGAGAGAGAGAGAGAAATTTGTTTGCTGGAAATACTCTGTCCCAGTTGGAGATTCCCATTGAATTTTGAGTATCCCTATCTTCTTTTTTTCTAACAAAAGCTAGTATTATATTTGGTGTCCCAGGATAATCACACTCAGCATTTCTCCAATTGTGTACATGCAACAGTAGCTACATTGGTTGTCTCTTAGAATAATGCTTCTGTGGACTGTTAATATTTTTCTGATGATTCACCAGATGTGAGAGTAAGGAAACACATTAACTTATAAAAAGAAGAAAGCAACCCTCATGGAAAGGAACCTGGTAGCTGTAATATTTGATTTGTTTAGCTGGAGCCTGGTTTTGTCTGGCTGCTGTTTTCTTCAGAACGTACTGTCAGTGTGCACTGTTCTGAAGCACTTATTCCAGTCCTTGCAAATACCCAGGACCTTCAACCCACAATTGCATACAACTTAACTTTTATTTTCAACCTCCTTATCCATCATGTATGAGGATTTTAGTTTCCATTGTTCCATATACCAAAATCCCTGTCATATCTCAAGAGAACTAAGTGATAATTATTCTGAGTTCTTCAACTTTCCATCTAGCAGAACCTAATCGATTTCTTTAAGCTCCCAGAACGTCTTTGATGAACTAGTCATCCTGACATTCTCCTTGTTTCAGGTTTGTCCATGATTCTCCATACCAAGGGATTTCAAAGCTAAATTGCTGTTCTATCATAGTTTTTCTATTAGAAATGATATCAGCAGCAAAACAAGAGCATCTTTAGAACAATGTTGTGGTGTATCAAACAATTATTATTATCTTTCCGTTTTCAAATTAAGGGCCAAGGAGATACCTGCAGACATAATCTTGCTGCAACATTGTTGAAAAAGAAGCAAAATATATTCAACCTTGATGGTTAACTGTTTCAATTTTTTTGTTCTTGTTGTTTGCTTTTGTTTTGGTTTTTCAAGACAGGGTTTCTCTGTAGCTTTGGAGCTTATCCTGAAACTAGCTCTTGTAGACCAGATTGGTCTCAAACTCACAGAGATCTGCCTGCCTTTGCCTCCTAAGTTCTGGGATTAAAGGCATGTTCTACAACTGCCCGGTTCTGTTTCAATATTTTTTTTTTAAGAAAATGAGAAGTTATTTTGAAATAAAGTACAATGAAATCCTGTCTTGGAAAGAAAGATGTGAAAACACAGGATGTTATATTAAGGAAAACACGCCATTACAGAAGAATTAGTGTTATATACATGATTCATAGCAAGGCTTTAATAAATGAGAAGTTGAGAAGCTCAAAAGCGGTAACCAATAGAGATTGGATTGAACATCTGAATTGAGATACCGCATCTAATGTCATCAAAATGTACAACCAATAGCCATTAATAAAAACATGTAGGTAAAGTTGAAAATAAAAGAGAATCCTTTAACAGAGAAACAAAATACGTGTTACATTAGCACAACCAATACATAGTTATCTTTTCTCTTTCCTCTCCTTCCAGTCCTAAACACTATTTCTTTTGACGCCAAGAAAGCAGTTCAGTTAAAACACTGTAAATTACACACATAACTGGCCTAGAGAAGATCCCAATTCACATGCTGTTTCTCTGAAAATAAACATATGCATTCTTTGTTTGGAATATTAAAAATGACTTTATTGTAATATAATTCAAAAGACATGCAATTTACTCATTTAAAATGTGTGCCTAACAGTTCATATGTCTTATGTCTTCACAGAGCTGTGCAGTTTTTCTCACAATCAAATCGGGAAATTTTCCATCTCTCACATTCTTGTCACCAAAACAGCAATGTATTAGACAATATCTCCAAAATATCAATTTTTTGCTTTGAGTATCTTTTTTAAAAATACAAGTTTCCTGAGCTTATAATTGCATAAACATGAAACTGGTCAGGAAAGAAAAGGTCAGTACCATGCCATCATAAATTACAGATCTAAATTCAAAGAAGCTTTCATATATGTAAGGACCTTTTACTCTCCTAGTGGGTAAAGATATTTAATTTTTTCTTTACATTGATTTTTAAGTATACATGAATAAAAATTGAAACAGTTTGGACAAATTATAATAACTCTGGAAGTAAATGAAGTTTTCTGATGGGCTCTGAATACCTTGGACCCAGAAAAAGTTCCTAATTCCCTCTCATAAAAGTCTGCTTTATGTAAAACCATTTCCATTTTAGGATATATCTGCTGGATTTTTTTTCCATTTTTTCACTTATGTCTTATAGCCTACTCAGGAATCATCCTGGTATAGTTAAAAAAAAAACTATATTATGTTCTCCATAGCAAAGTCCCTCAGAAGAAAAAGCTTCCACCATGAACTAATTCTGACATTATGCTTAAATGGCCAGTGTAAATTCAAATACAATTATCAGAACCAGCCTCCTTTCTGCTTCTGTTTCTGTTGATTCATTTTGCTTTGACTGAACCATTAAACATATAAAATGAACTTTTTGCATTTAGTTCAGTGTTTTTTTTAAAAGGTAAAGATGTTTCTGAGCTCAGTCTGCACTGTGCTCTAAAAACTATAACTGAATATTTCCCCCAACGGTTTATATTTTACTCTACAGTAGTCAGAAAAGAGTGGGGGAAAGGGAGGGTGGGAACACCCTTCTCTGCAGACCTCCAAACTTCTGTGCAAATGTCAGCAGAATTAAAATCAGCAAAGGGAGAGCGAGTATGCACGCAGGGCCACATAGGTGTCCTTCAGTATCTGCAGCTGCAGATTCCACTCACAGACTTCTGGAACTTGATTCTAAGTGGCTCTGAAAAGCCACTGAGGAGTTTGTGTTAGCCAGAGGCCACGAAAGCTGGCGGCCCCAGCTGAGAGATTCTCTGTTCAGTCTGGGCATTAGCCCAATGTGAACAGAGAATCTGTTTTTTCCCCTCCACTTCCAAAGAGCACATTTCTGTGTGTTCCTGCATGTGCAAGAGTGAATAGGGAACAATAACATTCATTTATACAAAAAAATAATAATGCCAATTATTATAACAGTGCTACTGAATTTCTAAATATCATGGCAAGCTCTGCAGAATCTGAAGAATCAAGCAGCCTAGACCCTTAAGAAAATGCAAATTAGTCAGAAGTTACTTAAGATTCCATAACTAAATTCTTTTAAGCTAATTGTAACATAGAACTCTCCAGCTATTATCCTAATTTATTCATTTGGCAATATATACATTCCCAGGTCCTTACTCAGTGCTGAGTGTTGAGCTAAGTCCTCTCTGCTTCCAATATTTCCTTGATTCCATTTGCATCCTCCTATGCTCTCTACCTCTCTCCCTAACTCATCTACCAGTAAACAGAGAAACCCCAACCCGTGATTCTGGATAGTTTCTTACATTATTCCAGACATTGTTCTGCAATGCTTTCTTCTTAGATTTGCAATGTTGGCACCCAGTGCCAAGTTCACATCCTGGCCCATGGTTTCTATTAGTAGCTGTCTGGGCAGCATCCCAACAAAGCTGAGCAGCTCCAGTGTCGTTAGTGGGATGGGGGGTCTCAGTCACCCGTCTTTCCTTCCTCTTCAGTTTACTATCAGTACCACTGAGCCTAGCGAGGCCAAGGACCTGCGCTTGCATTGAAATCTGAGAGGAACAGTCCGTCTCATAAAATAAATGAAGTAAAACACAACTTCTTTTTCCCCTAAAACAGATGCCCCTTTTCCTTTGCAATCATGAAATAGAAAAAGAACCATTACTTTTAGCCTTGATATTAATGTGCAGATTTGCAAGTATAAACAAATATAGAAAAGAAACATGCGCTCATAATCATAAGAAATCACCGAAACATCTATTTGCAGCTGTTGTTGCTATACAATGATGCTACCTATGGTCTTGCTAATACATCAATTATTAATATTCTGCTTGAAGTGCTTATTAAAAAGATTTGTGTTGTAAAGATTACTTCAGTCTCTTTACTTCATAACACTTTTTGTATTATGAATAAACTACATACTGATTCAGAGATAAGAGGATGTTCATGGTTCTAAAACTACTAAAGTAACCTAATTGCAAAATGTGAGTGTTATTTTCTATATCAAAATAATATATAAAAATCCATTTTAGCATTGTAATATCATTTTTTAGTTAAGGGACAATTCTCTGTGATTTGTGAATTATACTGATTCATTAAGAAACAAGGAATACTCCAATACATTCTCCCTATATTTTGCAGTTTTTGGAGCAGTCAATTATATATATCAAACTAATGTGAATTGGTTTTTACTGTGTTCATCTTGCAGACACCATTGGCTGTAATGCTGAATCATTTTACTCACTGGTATCTCAGTGAAAAACATGTGGGAGAGAAACAGTCAAAACTAACAGGTTTCACATATTCATCTAACTTTGCTTAGCTGGGTACCCTGGAAATGGATTTGAAATACAGAAGAGAATTTTGAAGAGGAAGGCAGGCCTGAGAAGAGAGGGCATTTTGTTTTTAAGCAGCCAAAGCGTAAAGAATAGGAATCAAGATTCAGAGAGGGTAGGAAAAGTGGACCTTAAATTGACTGTCTCCTGCTATTTTGCTTCATTATCCCCATAAACAAAGATTTACCTCTCTGCTCCTTTCCATGGAGAAATACATTACGTAGTGTTTGTGAATTTTCCCAACGTTTAAAACCTCCTAAAAGCAGTGAAGACTCCTCCTTATGGAAGCTGTGATTTTCCTATAATAATTCACAGTCGAGCCAGAGAACTAAAAATAAAGATGACATGGGAAGTTGCTGCTCCGTGTGAATCACAAGCTCCATTGTAAAACTGAGTCGTCATGTTCAAGTTTCAGCAAGACACATCCAGGTTCAGAAGCTCACGGCTCTGATTGCATTCCTCCCGCCTGGGCTGCCTGAGATACAGAGTCTGTGGTATGGTTATCAATAACTGCTAGGAACTCTGCCCATAATCGAGCAGATAGCTGTAAGGTAGCCTCGTGTTGAGAAAGTAAATGTGGTAAGAACCATTACAGGCTGAGGTTTATTGAGACAGCCATGATTACTTTGCAGACTGAGTACTTCTGTGCCCAGCTAAGGCTGCAAGAAGCAGCTATAGAAGTTATCAGGTTTATTTAAACTAAGCATATATCTAGCCCCCTTCGTTTTATTACTTTTCGTCATGGAGTGGAATATAACTTGGGGGCTTATGATCGAAGAGCTTCCTGTTCCAGCATTTAAGGGATCCCTTCCATTTCTCAAGGTCACCGAGAGCCTCCAAGAGGCAGTAGTTGTGATTAATAGGGTTTGCGGTGTTTATGCCTACAGGTGTTGGTGAGGCAGCATTTGTGTTTTCAATGAAGTGGCTGAAGACGAAGAGACTTGAGTTTGTTAATAAGACATGTAAAGCTGGATGTTCCCTGGAAAACTTGGTCCATTGTATCTCGAGCCCCTTGACCTTTGCTCCATGTTGAAGCCGAGGACTTTGCCCTCTGAGTCGCTGTCATGAGGCGACTGAACACTCTCTGGTTGGGGAATTAAATAGAGCATTCAGCAGTACAGGAGACAGCATAGAGAGCAGATCTTTTCTCTTTGTGCAGTTGTATTGGTGCGTCCTGAGAAAAAGGCTCACTCTGTAAAGCAAAGATCGCTCCTGCTGTGGCGCCTTTCACCTAAGTATGTATATCACTTGCCACTGAAAAGAAATCGTACAATGGAGCCATCCGCAAGCAACAAGGACAGTGAGTTAGCAAATGTCTGTTTATTGATTCCTTTGGGTCACGGTGTCTTTCTTTTCTGAAGAATTCATTAAGCATAGATATACAAGAAAACATATTTCATAAATATAAAGCTATGTTCTATATTTTGTAATTCTGGCACGATCTTGGGATAATTAGGTATGTGAACTACCAAGTCACCAACAAAATAAGTTCCATCCATGGAAGAAAAACAGTTGTATTTTTAATGGGGTTATATTCTCATTTTTTTTTCTTTTCTCTATGGCATCCTGTCTTTATTGCTGTCATTCTAACATTAATGAGTCAATGATGACATTTTTCTTGACTACACTTTTAAAATGTCAGGTTCCTTGAATTGTGATTTGCATACAGTAAGATTCACCCTTTTAGGAATGGAATTTTGAGCACTGACAAACACACAGTCATAGATCCTGACGAAGTTGTCAGTGTTATTCTAAATTAAGTTTCTTCCTTTCTGAAATGTCATCTTGGCTCTAGACTTCACTCATGACCACCTCTACCAGTGTACATACATTTAAAGGGGAAAAAGCACTTTAACTGATGTGATTGTGGAACATTGTTTTTCTTATCAAGATGGGTAGTAGAGGTTGGTGTATTTGTCTGGGTTGGTTTCTGTGCTGTTGATTTTCTTTTTTACAACAGAGGGCTATCTTTCTAAAGAACACAGAAACAATTTCTTTGAGAAGCACTTGAGTTTCGCTATGTCTGGGTTATAGTGACAGGTCAAGGGACTAACTTTAGTGACAATTAACTAATCTACTTGCTTAAGTCTCATTGACCAATCTCCTACTTAACTTTATCCAATGTGTTTACAACAGCTCATCTCAGAACTGAACTTTTTTGCCATATTTCTAGAGAATTGAGAATCATTCCAAACAAATGATAGAATAGTCCTCATCCCAAAGTCTCCCCATTGCCTTTTCCTTAAGGGTTTCTTTGTATTCTAACTCAAAGCAATCATTGATATTATTGTTTTTATGCCCTTAATTTTAGAGAATCGACATAGAAATGCACCATGCAGTAAGGCCTTTTTCTGTGTGTGTGTCTGTGACACTGACATAGTATTACCTCTTGTCCTATCCCAAGTTATTTCAATCCATAGATTTTCATCTGGATTTCCACATGCATAAATACTAGTTTTACAAAAGTCTTCATCATATTTCACATTTTAGATTCATTATGAACCAGGAATAAATATTCATGGATACACATGCACACACACGCACACATAGTTACACATGCAAGCACACACACACTCACATGTGCACATACAAATGACTTTACTTCCTCCTTCCCACTGTGAGCTGAAAATTTCCAATATCTCAACTAGGAAATTTATTATATAATGTGATTTTTAAGTGGATAAAAAAAATAGCCTCCAATTAAAACCAATGATATAGCTCCTGTAAAATTTGAAAGGGAAATAATAGACATTTAAAAATGCTCAAAATTAAACAGCAAAATCATATTTTCTGAATTTTTGTTCTAGACACTAATTTTCCAAGGATGCTATGAACTAAATACACAATAGTTCAAAGTTGAGAAATGTAGACAGAAAGAGCATTTAAAACAGCATAGATTTCTGGTAAAACATAAAGAAAAACTATTCACCAAAAGAATATTAAGAATTGAATTTGCAAAACTATAAATTCTTTCTATCAAGTATGTTTAGGTAAATATAAAACTATTTCTGTATGTTAATAGACTATGATATACAACATACTTTAGTTGTATTTTGTGTGCATTATTTTCTCTCTGTTTTAGTTATTTATTGATTGAGTATTGGTGCACTCAGAATTTCACAGTCACTTTCTAGATCATGTGGCAATCATCAGGCATTTTTATTTTTTTCCATTTGAAAATAGATCTTCAGTTGAAAATATGGAGTGAAAATAATTGGAGCAGGCAAAGATTGGGGAACATTACCAGTGAAAAACTCATTGCTGCAGTGATTTCTTATGTAACGCTAAAAACATTTTTAATGTTTATTTTGTGGAATTTCCTTTAATTTTTTCTATTGTTAAGATTCCAGTTTTAAGTCTTAAACATGTGAGATAGTGATACTATGTGCTGGGAATTGAACCCAGTGCCACAGAGTGACTTGGATAGTGCCTGGACATTGAGCCACAGAGTCATGCATCCAACTCCCGAGAAAAGAAATGTTTGACCTCATTCAGACTAGACAAATGATCCGTAAAACACAAGTCAGCAAATTCTGACCCAAGCTTGGAATTTAGCCTAATAGAATAGAGAAACTGATGAAGTAGAACAATACTGTATCATACTGAAAGTCAAGAAGCCAATGTCTTGCCTGGACCCTCTGTCCTCTTTGTCAAAATCCTTAGATTACTGGCTCAGCACACTGCCTTTCTTTGTTTAAACCCTTTCTAACCATTTATTTGCTGAGTGATGGTTTCTTCCTTTTCAGCTGTAAACAGGAACCATAGGAGCTTTTCTCCCATGGGGCTGTTGGTTCACTTAATATAATCAAAGTGCTTTTGAAGAGTGCCCAGTACATGATAAGTGGTAAGTAAGTGTGAGTTATTTGTTTTTACCAGTGGCTCTCAAACCTTAGAAATTGATCCATAATGCCATACTGAGAGACACTGCAAATACATCTGAATACAAAAACAAATACTCCTAAGATAAAAATTAAGTAAAATGGCACTTAGCCACACTACATGCAATAAATTCATTATATTTAACTTGAATCTTGAATTCTGTTTTCTTATTTTAATTTCATTCTAATTAATTGTTTTATTCTATTTGTTGCACTTTTATATTAAACAAGAGCAAGACCCCCTTCTTAATCAGTTTCTGATCTTCAGATTGTTATGTGCCCTCTCATCACCATTAAAATTCCATTTTCAGCTTCTCTAACATGTCACCTATGTTCTTCCATGTGTATCCGAAGTCTTTTCAAACTCAGATTCAAACATTTGTTAAATATGGTTGTCCTTGTGTTTTAAGAGCAAAATTTGTCTCTTGTGTATATTCTTACTTAGATAACAAATTATTTCCTAGGTTCCTTCTAATTCCACAGTGTAACAATGGAATGACTATAAGAGAAATCTGATTAATTTATTCTAAGAACCAGTCTATTTTTTATAAATACAATACAAACATACATTAGGTCATAAGTTCAGTGTATTTCTGAGCAAAAATAAAAAAAAAAAGTCAATGTTATTTTTTGAATAATTAGAGTGATTCTGTGTAAATTTATCTTCTTTTGAATTTTGGTATTTTGGTTGTTTGTTTAGATTGGGTTTCTCTATGTACAGCCCTGGCTGTCCTAAAACTCTTCTAGAAAATCAGCCTGGCCTTGAACTTGGAGATTCACCTAGATCAACCTGCCTCTGCCTCCAGAGTGCTGGGATTAAAGACATGTGCCACTACCATCCAGTGTAAACTCATTTTCTCAGCTTTTAGTTTAACACACACAGATTAAAAAAAAATTCAAAATTGAATTTGTTACTCATGTGATCTGCATCATATAGATTTTAAAGATTTATTTTACTTTTAATTTGTATGTGTAATTGTCTGTGTATTGAGGAATATGTTTATCTATAAATGCAGGTGGCCTGAGAGGCAAAAGGAGGGTGTCAAATTCTCTAGAGTTTGAGTTACAGGCAGTTGTTACCTGCCTGACATGGAACTGGAACTCAGGTCCACTGCAAGAGGATAAATCCCTTAGTCATTTCTTGAGCATCTAATTATTCAATTTATTAGCATAATATGTATAATGTGAAAGTAAGTAGAGAAGTCTTCTCCTGTAGCTAGACTTTTAAAGCAGTGACTATTAACCGTATGAAACTCACTTTCCTACTTCACCCATCCTCTTTCCCCTCCCACTGCTCCCATCCCACTCCCTAAAACCCCACTTCCAACCCTCCAGTTCCACTCCAGTCCTATGACACACCCACATGTCAGAAAACAATATGCAGACTTTCATGCCTGAATCAAAGGTAAGAACTAATTACAGTGCTACCCGCATTGTACCAACCTAGATTCTTTGATGCTTAAACTATATAGGCCAGGTCACCTTCTCTGTGACTATAGTCTTATTCTGGGACTACAGAATAGGATACGTATATTTTATAAGCATAGCAATACCATTTCAAACAAAATTTAGCTCCTGGTTCAAGTATCTTTCACTATCAGGTTTTCAAGAGTTGACATGAAAATTTACAAATCTTATAATGTTTATGTGATTATATTTGTTTTACAAGGTGTTAGTGATATCATTAAAGCATTTTGATGGAAATTTCAAAATTATTCATACTGTAAAGCTGCTAAATACAAGGTATATATATGAAAAAAACTTGTTTAATTAGATTAGGAATATGCACTTCTAACTATAATTTCTTTTAGCTTTTAGTCAGATTCTACATCATATAAATAGTGGTCAACGAGAGAACCTCATGCTTCATATGAGTAGAAAATTATGTCATTCATTATTCATCCAATGTATCTACACTCCTTTAAATATGTTACTACTAACTTTTCCTCATTTCTATAAAGTCCACATATACATATTGATGGTTTTTATTCTTCTCTGAGGTATTACGCAAAACGTCATTTATGCCTGGGTACTCTCCAGGTGTTCAAATACAAACATTGCTGGCAAGCTTTCCAGTCCCTGCAAATGGACATGCACATAAGAGTTTTGAGACTGCGACACATCTGAGTTCACTCCAGAAGCATATGCTTGGGCTGGATTAGTCACCACAGCGTGCAACTTCATTTGCTGCATATGTATTCGGGAAGCAGCTAGATCTACATTGTGTTCTCAAAGAGTGGTAATATTTATTTTCATTTTATGAGTGGTTTCTATGCTCACCCAAAAGATGTAGATTTAGATCTTTTTTTTTTTTTTTTTTTTTTTTTTACTTTTAAGCTTTCGCTCTTGATTGTTTTATAACTTCTTCAGCAGCCTTCATGTAAAAGTACTGCGGTTGTCACCTGCTTGCAAGGCCTTTCCCTGTCTCTTTGTATACGCCACACTCCCCAAGAGCGGCTGCATCAGGGCTGTCATTCTGACTGGTAAAGATGTCTTCTGTTGATAAGTCCCTGCCTGTGGCACACAGAGTGACTTCAAACAACTAATTAGCAGGAACTAGGCCACCTCAAGGTTTGGTGCTGTCCATCAAGGCTGCGACCACTGTTGACACCATCAGCAGATCTGTCAAATGTGGCTCTTCCTGAGAATGCAACCAAGCCCACTCACTCCGTGGTGAAGCAGAAACTGCCAGAACGTGTTGAATAGGAAGCAAGAAAGGGTGGCCATTCTATACAGACTTAAATAACTGGAAAAATTCTAAACTTGTGGAAAATCTGAATGCTCATTTATTCACATGTGTTTGCAGATTATAAGGGAGTTTTCTGAAACAATTCAAGAATCTCTATTGAATAAATTCATAAAGCTATAAAATACTTCATAAACTCTCATTTATCACTGAAATACCTACTGTTGTGTACTCCAAGAACACACTATTTTTGCATATACCATCTATCCATTTAGAGAAATAGACAAATATGAAACTGTATAGCAAATACATAGTGAATTCAAAGTTATTCAACAGTAATTTTTTCAAAAAATTCAAATCTGTTTGCAGAAATGTATGTTTACATATGAATACTTATATTCCCAATTACATGTTTAAACATTGTTAGGACAAGTTTACTAAATTCACATTGGAAATCATTAAATTGTCATTCTCTACAACTAAAAGTGTATGTTTATACAAATAATATATATTTAATTATACATGCATTTATATTACATTAACTAAGAATGTGAGATCTGATTGTGTAGTTCTGTATTTTGAACCAGACTGTGGCTTTGTAATAGGAGTTGGGAAACTGAACGAAAGAACAAGTGTATTTTCTAAAACAACAACAAAAACAAAAATTTCATACAAGCTCTTTACTTAAGTAAACTCACTTTTCTGTTATAGGAAACTGCACTACTTCAAAATATTTACTGGAGTCTTCTGACAATATATTCCCTATCTAGTGTGTTATATTTCTGTGTTGGTTTTATCATGCATCTTAAGCTTCTAAATATTCAATGCTGCTTGCAAAGTAACACACGCATAATTGTCTATTACCTTATGCTGTAGCATCTAATATATATATAAAAGTATCTATGATGATTGAATGCTGTATAATTATAATTTATTTTATCCAGTATCATTTCCAAAATAATCATAAGTGAAGATGGAAGAGAGGAACAAAAAGAACAAAAAAGAATATTTTATGAATCATCATTAGTTAAAATCACAATTGCAGGAAAGAAAAGAAAGGAGATAAAGGATAATTTGTTCTGCTTGCCCTGAAGAAATAATTCAACATCATCTCTGTGGATAAGAAGTATAAGAAGGAAAATCTATACCTGATATACACACACATACACACACAAACACATATCAACACCAAGTAAAAGGCTGTTATATTGAGCCCTATATATATAGTATATGTATATTTTCATAAAACAATCACTGTGTCCAAACAAAGCAAGAAAATACATGTGAGTAATGTTCCGGAGTTCCGGAGTTTTCCTTTCCTTTTTTAACATTTGAAAGCAGCGGATAACTAGCATTTTCTTTTATTGCAGTTGCTGTCTTCCAGAATTCAGAGCTGTCCTGCAAGCACTGAATTCTGTTCTGTACCTTTGGTTGGTGACCTGGGGCAAAAGGTGCATCCATGGATTGCTTTAAATAATGGAAGACTATATTTATTTTGTACATTACTTCTAAAAAGCTTTTAATCTAAACTATAGAACATATAGCTTTAGTAGTAGTTTAATGTATTTTACTTTTTCTTCCCACATGCTCCTCTTACTCACTCGATGACACATTCTTTTTCTCTATTAAATGATTCTATCATAATATTTTATAAATTTGATAACTTCTCAAAACTGTTGATAAGTCTTCCTGATTCGTGAATTCACCAAACCCTATCCTAAAATTTATATAAAAGGTCAAAAATATTTCTCCTATCAAAATGTTTTCTCCATTTGCTGTGCAGACTTGCTGCAGTTGCCCACTCTGGGATATCTTCATCAAGCATCTGCACCTATGAATTTCACACTTGCAATAATTGCCACATTTCCAAGGTCTGCCAGCTCAATCTCACACTTATTCACAAGCCCTTCCACAAGTCTCCTGAACTTTTAAAGCCAAAATTTCCATCTGACGTTGAAATGTGAATTTTATTCCTACAAGGAAAATCTTATCTGAAAATTTCAGATACTGAATATTAAAGCATTTTATGAGGTTTCTTAAGGTCAAGCATCAAAACGGTGACAGGGAACAGCTATTCATATGGAAATGAATGCATGTATGTGTGTGCTGGGTGGTGTTTTGTGGGTGTATGAACACCTTAACTATGAGCCCTTTCCCTACCAATCTCATAGCTCTATTCATCTGTATCTTATGCTGCTGTATCGCTCAAGGGAGTGATGTACGAGAGAAGGGAAATGGCAGCTAAATTTATAGATCAAAGTTGTTTAGTCAGGTGATAGGCATAAATGGTATAAAATAATGCATGCCTTTCCATTTCTGTTCCCCTATTTTAACCACTACCATGTTTTGTCTATTCGGTGACAGAAGGTATGGTAGAAAGGGAAAAAATACTTTAACATGACAGTTTCAATTTTGTACCTTATTTGAACTCTAATTTAAGAAAGAATTTCAAGTATGAAGTATTTTCTTTGACATTTGCTTGGAAAACCACTTTTGTGCACTTTTTAAGGTGGAATCATTACATTACATCAGAAAGCCTTGGACAGAAGCAATTTTTATGCTATCAATTTCTTGTACTCTGACCCGGGTTAGGCTAACCCATCTCTGTTGTCCTGAGGTTATGACTACGTAATCAGTTATCTGTAGGAATTTGTAACATTTTTGCGCCATGACAGTAAAACAGTCTATGAATGTTTTGTTTTGATTGCTTCTACTTAATCATTGCCTTAACAGAGTTAACTTTCTTTGGTTTTGAGCATACATATGGCCATGATTGTGTTTTACTCAATTGGACTAGCCAACATCATTGTCACAGTTTCCCCATCTCTAAACGGAAAGTAATCATCACACCTAGAGAATGGAGTTGCAGTCAGCATAAAAAAATCAATATTTTAACAAAAATAAAAAATCCTTTTTCTAATGTACATGAAAGATTTCTACTCAAAAATTGCAAATAAGCATTTATCAGAGTTTAATTGACTGCATTTTTAAGCCAGCAGTGCATGCAATTAGAACATGTTTTATATTCAGTGATAGATTAGAAGAATTAATGTAATGAATACAAAATACTTAGAGCAGTGTCTGGGACCAAAATATCTCAATAGCAGATATTAGCATTTCTCTATAAGTAAGCAATAATTATCTCTAGATAAGAAGCAATAGGCTAAGGATGATAATTTTATGATGTTTAAATCCTACTAGTCTTACCAGTCTTGCTTTAACTTCATATCAAATGTGGTGATATAAAGGTAATAACTTAATTCAGATAAATTGACATTAATTACTCAGAATATGACATTAGGAAGGTAGACTTATAGAGGTAAATATCTAGCTATAAAAATAGAATATACTTAGTTTATCAATGCAAATAAAAACATGAACTCATAAAAATTAATAATTGAAATGTACATATATTTACTAGATTTTATGTATACTTCATATAAGATTGCAGTCTAGAAGATTATGTTGTAGGTTATAATCAACTTTATTTATTTGCTCATCTTAATAAGTGATAAACATTTGATAAATTACTTTTCAGAAACTGATTATTAAAACTAACCACCTTATTAATTGATACATGAGTAATGAGTATTTATAATAAACATCTATCCTTCAGCAATCTTACTTGAGCTCTCAGTATAGAATACACTTTTCTCCTTGCTACAGGTTTTAAGAAATATCAGACCTCAAACGTTTGTTGGTAACAAAATGTGCATTTAACAAATTAGATGTACTATATTTTTATTTATCTTTATTAATTCTTTGAGAATTCTGTACAATGTATTTTGATCACAGTCATGCCTCGCCTTAAACTAAGACCATGTACATACACCCTTTAACATACACAAATCCACGTGTTTTAATTTTTAAGTCCACGGAGTCTAATTTGTGTTACCCAAATAAAGGAATCTACGCTTATGATGGACATATAGAAATGATGAAAGAATTATTTAGAAATAGATAGAAACAGCATATGATGCACCGAATAATCTATGAAAGCATAAGTTGCTTATTTCTTCTAAATTTTGTAACACAGAACCTATTTAATGAACCTAAAACTGACTATGTTAAGAATTATTCACATTGTTATAACTTATAAAAAATAATAGTCAAATGAATATCTGTGGGGCAAAATTTTCTTAAAATTATTTACATCTATGTTTCCTAATATAGCAAAGTAAAATTCCTTTACCAGTGTTATGTTTATAGAACTAATAATACAAATCAGCATCATAACTATATATATTGTTCCTTATTTGAGTAATAGATCAATATAGCTCTTGTGCAGTGTGAGTCTCTAAAATATATGAGTGTAAAATTATTTTTATCTCATAAAATCTCTGAAGAAATGAGAATATTTTAAGACAACAATTTCTATAAACTACAGCCATCAAAATTATTATGAGATTTATTAGTTTATCAAAAAAACACAGACATTAAATATTTTAAAATACAATTATCAAACATTTGAAATACACTTGGATTTTATTTACTTTTATACTGTTTTGAATATGCCAGTTTTTTACTTATTTAAATCTTTATGAATGAAAAATTTCCTCACCATAATGAATACTATGCTTTTATTGTTAGTAAATATGTAGGTATCGTATTTTCCTGGTTCTGAAAAAACATAGTGATTATGGAACTCAAAGAGATAATCAGAAGTGATTGCCCTTGAAAGTGTCAAGTGAATTAACCTGAGAGAAATTCACATATATATGCAATACTGAAAATATGTATTTTTATTGAAATAGATGGAAAATATGTAAAGAGAGAATTGCACACTAATATAACCTAAAAATTTTCCTTTAGTATTTTGTAACCTCAAGTAATCTTTTCCAAAAACCTTAATTTTTGCTATCAATTTTTGTTGATATCAAGCCTTTCAAAATGATATAGTCCTTTACATGGTAATGACAGAACTGTTGCAAAAACAACACTAAATGAAACAAAAATGTCTTTAATACCTGTTAATATTGTTTCATAATTTGAGGAATTGGATAAAAAATTTATTTATGACAAATTGGACAACAAATAGAATATAAACATATTATTCATGAATTCCTTGGCTTCAGAAAGTAAGTGATAAAAAAACATGTTTCAAATTATATATAACAAATAAAACATAATATCTTTCAATGTGGATTTTTTATCTATTACATAATAATGTGAGAACACAAAACAGTATTGAAATGTATATACTAATTTAATTATTTATGTGATTATAATAATCAAAGAAATAAGACCCTGTACTTGGGAGGGACCTGAGATGATAAGGGAATACCTGGGGTAAAGATACGCAGAAGTTATATAATTATATTTTAGTTAAATTATTAAAATAGTAAGAAAATACTATAAATAATGTGTGTTTTTTATGAACACACTCACACAAACATACACACACACACAGAGACAAACACATTTCTAACTACAGCCAACACAATAGTACAGGCATAATGAGCTAGAGCACTTCACATTGCATAATAAGAAAGTAAACAGAATTTTCACATTTTACTGAGAATAAAATTATCATTTAAATATTTTAAAATATTATGTTTAATCATACAGGTTAATTAATCAAATTTGAAGAAATACGACTTTAAAGGTGTATTTAATACATTTAATAATAAAAGTTAATACATTTTTTATAACATAACTAGTGTATATAAACCAAGAATGTCTTTTATATCTTTATGTGAAAATTATAACTTTTGATGCATTATTATGCATATACCTTATCTCAATTAATAAAAATTAATCAACCAAAATCATGTAACTTCGAAAGAAGGTAAGTCATTATGTTTTCCAAAAATAGCTAAAGCAAAGATTTTCTGTTATGAACATGTTAAATTTACCACGACACTATTTTCAGAGAGAATATGATTCATGGACATATTTTTCTAATACTGTTTACTTTCAGTGATATTAAGGCACTAGTATAAAAATCTGGCCATAAAAAGAAAACAGACATACAAAAACATCTGTAATAGTCAACACTGTATATTTAAAACTCAGCTAAAATGAAAATATCTCAGTACTAAACTCGCTCTATGGACATATTCATACCTCGGAATGACTTTCTTCATTCTCTCGAATGTGGAAATCAGTAGAGCTTGGGCATTGCTGTTGTGTGACAGGGATAGTGTCACTTTTGTTGTGTGAGTTACACTGAAAGAGATTACCAAATAATTGTGACAAACTCCTTGTAAAGTGTCCATTGAGAGACAAGGCTGTTGGCTGTGAGGCTAAGGATATAATGAACTTTGAACTAACCAGGGTCTACATTCACAGTTAGCATGCATTGGTACCTACCATGGCAAAGCAGTAAAGTGTGCCAAAATATTTTGTACAGAAACCGGAAGGCGTAATTTTACAAATATTAGTTGACTTTTCCTATTCAAGAAAAACTATTTTTAATCAAATCACTTATACAATACTCTTAGAATTTGAAAAGTTTATAGAATGTCAGTCTATAACTGTATTAATATGGCTGCTTCACATATTTCTCTCAGGAGCTCTTCATTAAAAACAAAATATTATTTATTTCATGTTCTTTCCTTTGTTCTTCTCTAGCCTTGTCTTAGGACAGTGATGCTTGTAAATATTTCAGTTTTCGCAGTTTACCCATTTGTTAAGCATAGCATTTTAATTATTAATATTTTTAATTTAATAAATGATAGAATTGCATTACCACAGAAGAGTCATCACACAGTCATTTCCCATTGTGTATATCCATTTCACTCTCAGATAAAAATTTTGTTTTCTTTAAAAAAAATATTTTTGTGATGGGTTTTGCCATTTTAGATAATAATCATCTCATTTATTCTAGTTTTTATGTGACAGCTAAGAAAACATTTTAATATAATTCCTCACAAGCCTTTAGTACAGAAAAGCATATGTCATGATATATATATATATATATACACACACACATATATATATACACACACACATACAGACACACAATATACACATACACATATACACACACACATATATATATACACACATATACATACATAATTGGTTTGATTTCAGCTTTGTTTATACCTCAACTACTATGATAACTCTACATGGGTAATTAAAGCAAATAGTGATTGGCATTTTTGAGAACCCAGCTAACTTTTATGAGTAGTACCTAAAATGTCAGCTGGCCAATATCAATTCATTGAAGGCACTTAAAATCATCTGAAAATCTTTATCCTTAACTGATCCTTAACTGGGATGTTTTCTTTGATATTTCTTTCCAGTAGCTTCCTGTGTTTACTAAAACAATAAAAATAAAACATCTCTTTAAACACTTATTTTCAACTGTGATGATCCTACACATTTTAATTAGCTTCTGTACTTAGTCTTTCTGCATGTCTATTCTTGCTGATAAATCTCCTTTAACAGCTCATGTATTATGTAGCCCGCCCCCATGCAAAAAACATTTCCTAAATCCCTATGCCTCATTAGTTGTTCTTACCTTGGCAATATATTAGATTCGTCTGGAGAACTTTTAAAAACCACTAAGAACAGAGATCTGCTTCATACCAATTAATTAAAAACTTGTGTAATTATTGATAAATGCTTTGCTGATTTTAAATTGCAGACAGAGTTCGGAGTTCCTGAGGAGATGAACTTTTATGACACTATGCTGAACTATGTCTTTCACCCGTTTTGCTCTGTCTGTCCACTTTGTGTGGAGGAAGTCAGTTACTATGTGCATATATATATGCACACTATCTCAAGACTTAGAGGTCTATAAAGGTATGGCATGTAATAACTGATAAACTCATTCTGGCACTTAAACAGTATAAAGTAGCCATTAACCATTGTGACTTGTAAAGATACCTAACAAAGTCTGCATAAATTGCTGTGGAAAAAGATGAGAAATTTTCCACTTTGGATTTCTATTGATATGTTAAAACCCAAAGCAATATGAATGGGAATGGATTTATTTGACTTGTAGGTTACACAGTCCATCACTGAGGGAAGCCAGAACAGAAGCTCAGGTCAGGAACTTAATGGCAGTAACTGATACAGAAACCACAGAGTAATGCTGCTTATCTCGTGCTTCTAAAAGCTTTCTCAGCCTGTTTTCTTATATCATCTAATAGATGGTCTTTCCATGGTTGACTCTGCCTACTGTTGGCTGAGCCTTCCCACATCAATCCTTAGTCAAGAAAATGTCCAACAGGCTTGTTCAAAGTCCAATCTGGTGGAGTAAATTTCTCAATTGAAGGTCCCACTTCCCACATTAGTGTGGGAAGTCCTTCTGTCTATGTATTGCTTTTATTGATTATTGAATAAAGAAGCTGTTTCAGCCAGTGACTTAGCAGAATAGATATAGGCGGAGAAAATTCAACTGCATGCTGGGAGAAACTTTAAGGTGGAGCCATTGAGAGGCCATGGAGTCGCCAGAGGAGAAAAATGCAAGTCGCCAGGTAGAACTTTGTCAGTAGGCCACGGACCTCGTGGTAAAATATAAAATAATAGAAATGGGTTAATTTACTATGTAAGAGCTTGGTAGGAATATGCTAGAGTCATTGGCCAAGCAATGTTTTACATAATACAGTCTCTGTGTCTGCTTCAGGTCCCAGCGGTTGGGAACAGACAAGCGACCTTCTACAATACCACATGATTCTAATTTGTGTCAAGTTGATGAATACTAAGCAGCACAGGATTAAATCTATTTGGTTTGGCTCCATGGGCAGAGATCTGAGAGATGAGCGGTGGAGACGGCCTTGGTTGGTTTGCATTCAAAATATAAAAACCTACAGTAAACTCTTTGAAGAGAAGCATTTTGTCAATTCATGAGAAGTTGTTGAAGTTCAAATACAAAGAATGTGAAAATTAATTCAAAGATGAACAAAAGTGTGTTGAACTCAACTGTAGAATCAATAGTGACAAGTTACAGAACTGAATTCAGTATAAGAAATGATTACCTAGGGTAGGCTGTTTACAAAGAACTGAATGAACCATTGGGAATGTACTTTTAGACCTTACTTTATACCCTAAAGAAATACAGACCATAAACAAAAGGAGTTCTGTTGCAACATACCAATTACATTCAGATGAATTCTCCTGTTCCAGTAAGACTTGACCCATAAGCTTCTCTGGTATCTCATTATGGAAAAGTCTCCTTTTGTAAAAGAGTGAAAACATCAAAGGAAAATTTCAACCCACAGTTAATTCCTCACTTTTTTGAAATTTCCATTGACAAAGAAGAAATTTTCTTGGGAAATAATATGTTTAGGAATGAGAGCTATGAATAAAATATATTAAACTATAAATAGCATTAAAAGATAAAATACTATAAATAGCCAAATGACAGAAAAGACAAACAAAGTCTTTGGGAGGAAATAATTTAATCAATATGTATTTAATTTTACCTGGAAATTTGTAAGATAAAACATTTTTTAAAAAACTTTTGAGGTTTCGTCTACCAAAATATTCTATTTTATAAAATTTAGTATGGATTATTATATTAAAAACTATGGCTAATGTTCATTTGTTAGATCAGATTTATTCTTATAAGGCACATATGGAAATCAAACTTGAGATATTGTAATCTCAATAACAGCAATTTTATTAAATGTAAATCCCTGTAATGTAACTACATTTGTTTTGTACTTTAAATTCTTCAATATTTTTCACTACCTGTGATTGATAGCCTGTATTTTAATATGTGAATTAAACTTGCTTTCCCCAAACACCCATTGTGCTTCCTGAGAAAATGGCTATTCGCGACGTATAGAAAAGCCTACTCAAACTTGCTACACAAACAGCTACTTTAGCTCTTTTAATTTTGAAACAAGTCCTAAGAAAGCACTTCATAGTCATGATATCAAGAGAAAGAAAATCAATAGTTGAAAAGCAACAAAAGGTTCATGAAAAGTCACACAATCATAAATAAAAACCAGGCACTTTGTTTGCTAAAAGGGAGTTCTTTACTTTTCCTACTTCACTCTATGGTAGCAGGTGTGCATTCTGTTATTTTGTCCCTCCTCCAACCTTCTTACAAAATCAAGATTGTTTGATGAAAATCAATGGCACGCTTGCAAATCCCTTATAATCATCACAGAGGCACTAGCTTTGCAATTTTGCGCTATATTTTTCTTTAAATAACAAGTTTATTTGTTAAAACCTCCCACTGAATATTCCATTTGTATCCATTTTAACAAACCAGTGATTGCTCTCATAAAAAAACATATTTCGTTCTTGAAAGTTATGATATAAAATTTCTACAAGTTAATAAAAAAGTTACATTCATATATATATATATATATATACACAAAAAAAAATAAAAATCAACATTAAATTTTATCTATAGTTGGTGCCACCAGCTCCTCTTCATCTATACATAGCACAATACACATGTACCAGACTTACTAACTCAATTTCACTAAACTACTCTACCACCATCAGCAGAAATTTTTGCATTGGTAATTCAGGGGTCAACTTTCAATCCTCACTAATGCCTCCCTAATGCCCTCGAAGACACCACAGCAAATGATATCATCACTCTTCTATTTTGCACTTTCATAAACCATTTGTTTTGGTTTCAAATTGTAACACGTCAGAAGGAATGGGGTCCTGATACTTCTTCAGAGAGTGTTTTCTTAGTGCACTATTCATAGTAGCCAAGTGCTGACATCATCCATAGTGTGTGTCTTCACAAGTAATGTCATATGTGCAGTAAAATCAGTCTTATTGAGCTTGGAGTTACTCTCTCTCTCTCTCTCTCTCTCTCTCTCTCCCTCCCTCTCTCTCTCTCTCTCTCTCTCTCTCTCTCTCTCTCTCTCTACCACACTATTTTAATATGCTCCTTCATTTTTGTGTTTCTAACACAAAACACTTTTCTCCCACCAAAAATCTTATTCCATTTCTAATTCATAGCTTTATATTCACTAATTTTTCCTTTTTTTTCACTTGTTTTTCAAGACAGTGTTTCTCTGTATAACCTTGTCTGTTCTAGAACTCTCTGTAGAATATACATATATATGTATATGTATGTGTGTGTATCCATGTATATAACCTTGTATATATGGATACACATGTGATCATAAACTCATAAGTATAAATTACTAAGTCTGTAGAATGTTGCTTTTATTTATGTTTGCAGAGCTGACAATGAACTTTTGGAATAACTAATTGTTGTATTTTTCCTTTGGTAAAACTATTTCTTCCACTCTCAGAAATTTTTGATTGCGTGTAGTTTCTCTGTAGGGTTTTGGCCTTGTGATCTTTTCCGCATCCATTTTGGTATATCTACGGGTAGCATCCGTGTTTAGCTCATGTTTGGAGAGTCATGTTGCTGTTGCTTCTGATGTTACTAGGAGATGCGTTTTCTCAGAAAACTCCTAAATCCTCTGGCACCTAAAATCTTTCTTCCCCATCTTCCACAATGTTCCTTGGGCTTTAGATGTAGGAGTATTTTGTAGCTATATCCATTGGGACTGGGAACCACAATTCTGCACTTTGATTGGTTGTGTTTTTTGTAATGGGATTCATCTACTTGAAAGAAAAATTCTGTAACTGTCTCCCTTTTGATAAGTATTATTTTGAAGCCAGACAAAGAATATATTGCTGCTTCACCTTAAAGCTCTTTTTCATTTTTTTAAAATGTAGTTTTCCTTCATTTTAATTCAAAAAAGATAAGTTTCCCTTGCTGATCTCCAGGGCAGTTCTTGAGCATCATTATATTTATGGAAATATAAATATATGTATATAAAACTTTTGAAAGAATAAATGAAAAGCATTGTAAAATTTTCATAATAATTTATAATGCATAATGTGTTTTCCTTCTAACTCTCTAGTCACCTGACTACAGCCCTTTCTCTCGGTCCCTACTAACTGAACTCCCTGGAAAGTCATAATTGCTAAGACTTAGAATCTACAAGACACAAGTTAGAACAAAAGTAAGAAGCAAGGCCTTTGAAAATTGAAATTACTCAAATCAGGAATAATAAGCATAAAGTAGATCCTGGCCTTTCCATTCTCTGGACCCTGATCAACTTCCTGCAGGAAGTGGTTTCATTAGTCATCTGTTAACCAAATACACAAATCTGAATTTATTAGGTGAATATATAGACAGATTAATATTGTCTGATGTGGGAGCCTACTCCGTGTGCTGTCATTACCATTAAAAAGTAAAGAAACTGCCTTGGCCTCTTGATAAGGCAGAAGTTAGGTAGGCAGGGAAGACAACTAAATGCTAGGAGTAAGAAGGTCAGAGTCAGAGGAGAAACCATGGAGTTGCCAGAATCAGAAATGCCAAATCTTTGCCGGTAAGCCACTACCACATGGCGATACACAGATTACTAGAAATGCGTTAGATTAAGATGTAAGAGTTAGCTAATAAGATGCTAGAGTTAATGGGCCAAGAAGTGATTTAATGAATAGTTTCTGTGGTTATTTTGGTTGTGGGCAGTCTGGACCAACAAACGGTGTCTCTCTTCTCCGACACCTGTCCAACTTCAAAGAACTGCCACATTTTTCCCTATAGTGTTCTTTGCATTATTCATACTCTCTGCTATTTTAGTCTTTAACTCTTTTATCAATAACACTCTTCTTCTGTCTTTGCAAATTATATCCACTATTTCATCCATTCTTCCAATTTTCATTCTGGATTCTTCTTTTTTTAAGTTTAGGACATTCTTTTCTACCCCATCCTATTTCTTCAAAGGAAACTCTTCATTTTGCCCATCTGAAGTACTTTATTTCTTCTTCTTCTTTTTTGTAAGAAATTTTTAACTCAGGTTTGCAAAGACTCCGCAAATAGAGGTGGTCATTACTGTCCTATTAACATTTAGAAGCTTACGTTAACATGCTTTGCTTTTCAGAAAACAATAAGAATACAAGGGCTCTCGGTGTTTGGAAATGAATATAGTTTTACTAAATAAAGACTAAACAGTTTTCCCTCATACAGTTGTAAATGCCTTCATTAGAAATTATCTCCAGTTTTTATAAGTTAATAGAGATGAAACCAGAAGTACTTTTAGGTCATTACTTGTCATAGAAGGGTCCAAAATCACCTGCCTGAGTACCACAAATCATAACTGCTTCCGTGAAGTCATGACATATCTCTCTAAAAGACTAATAGACCTCATGGTACAGCTTTATACAATTCTTTTGACACAATTGCTATAAATGTAAATTGAAATAGAATTTCCTCAGAAAATACATTTATGTTCAAACACTAATGTTCTACGCTTTACACTTTATTCATTTGTTCCTCTTAAGCCTCGCATTATTACCTTCCCTTGCAGAATGCACTGAGTGGTCTCGAATGACAAAAGGGTTACATCTTCTTTTGCTACAATAGAGTTCTGTTAATGACATTTGATTGTTATATTGCAACTTCATTATGCATTTTAAGCAAACGGCTGTAAACAATGCACACTCCCTAGGCACTTAAAAAATAATTCTGGCCAAACATATTCCAGAGAAGGAATAGCATACATTTTCCATTCCCAAATCAACCCTTATCATACTTAAGGTGAATGTTTTCAGATTCCTTAAGCACATTTTATGATTTGTTATAAAATCCTTGAGATTTGTCTGTATATTCATTGTTAAATTGTCATTGTACTCTGAATACATCTAAAACTGGAATTTCCCAACACAGGAATCATAGATAGGATTAAAAGTTTTTAAATAGTTCCACCGTATTAGAAAAGCCCAACATGAAAGGTGATCACTTAGAATTTAAGATTGCAAATTATCTGTTATGTGTCTGAAATGAATAGAAAGATTTCAGGGGGAAAAAGTTAATTGATGGTCTGTGTACTTTCCCTAGTCTATTTTATTTCCATTGTAGTTAACTAATGTAGAAGAAAGAAGTTATGGCAAAAATTTCCAAACAAATCTGAAATGATATTAAAAAACGTGAGGCTAAAATTAGCATATTAGAACACAGCACTAGTTTGTGAATGTACTGTGAAGTAGCATCTTTTTTTTTTTTTTTTTTTTCTTGAAATATTTTTTTTTATTTTTTATTCTTTTTTAATTAAAAATTTCCACCTGCTCCCCGTTTCCCATTTCCCTCCCCTCCTCCCAAATATTGCCCCCTCCCCCCACTCCCCTCCCCCTATCCCCACTCCTCTTCTCCTCCCCCCACACCATTCCCCCTCCCTCTCGATACTGAAGAGCAGTCCAAATTCTCTGCCCTGCGGGAAGACGAAGGTCTTCTATCTACGTCCAGGAAGGTGAGCTTCTAAACAGGCTAAGCTCCCACAAAGCCAGTTCATGTATTAGGATTGAAACCTAGTGCCATTGTCCTTGGCTTCTCATCAGTCTTCATTGACCGCCATGCTCAGAGAGTCCGGAATCAACCCATGCTTATTCAGTCCCAGACCAGCTGGCCTTGGTGGGCTCCTAATAAATCAGTTCCACTGTCACAGTGGGTGGGTGCATCCCTCGTGGTCCTGATTTTTTGCTCTTGTTCTCCCTCCTTCTGCTCCTCATTTGGACCTTAAGAGCTCAGACCGTTGCTCCAATAGGGAAATGCAAATTAAAACAACTTTGAGATACCATCTTACACCTGTCAGAATGGCTAAAATCAAAAACACCAATGATAGCCTTTGCTGGAGAGGTTGTGGAGAAAGAGGCACACTCATTCATTGCTGGTGGGAATGCAAACTTGTGCAACCACTTTGGAAATCAGTGTGGCGATTTCTCAGGAAATTTGGGATCAACCTACCCCAAGATCCAGTAATACCACTATTGGGAATATACCCAAGAGATGCCACATCAAATGACAAAAGTATCTGTTCAACTATGTTCATAGCAGCATTGTTTGTAATAGCCAAAACCTGGAAACAACCTAGATGCCCTTCAATGGAGGAATGGATGAAGAAAGTGTGGAATATATACATATTAGAGTACTACTCAGCAGTAAAAAACAATGACTTCTCGAATTTTGCGTGCAAATGGATGGAAATAGAAAACACTATCCTGAGTGAGGTATCCCAGACCCAAAAAGAGGAACATGGGATGTACTCACTCATAATCGGTTTCTAGCCATAAATAAAAGACATTAAGCATATAATGTGTGATCCTATAGAAGTTAAATAAGAAAGTGAACCCAAAGAAAATCATATAGTCATCCGCATGGAGAGGGGGAAGTAGACAAGATTGCAGGGCAAAAACTGGGAACTTGCGGGTGAGGTGGCATGGGGCAAAGGGGAAATGGGATGAGAAATATGAGAAGGGGAGGATGGGAGGAGCTCGGGGGATTGGGATGGTTGGGATATAGGAAGGATGGATACGGGAGCAGCGAAGTATATATCCTATCTAAGGGAGCCATCTTAGGGTTGGCAAGAGACTTGACCCTAGAGGGGTTCGCAGGTGTCCAGGAATATGTCCCCAGCTGGTACCTTGGGCAACTAAGGAGAGGGAACCTGAAATGACCCTATCCTATACTGATGAATATCTTGCATATCACCTTAGAACCTTCATCTGGCGATGGATCGATTCTTAATTTGGAGCAACGGTCTGAGCTCTTAAGGTCCAAGTGAAGTAGCATCTTAATGCACATACGTGACCAATAAAAATTTCAGGAATATGTATTGACAGAATTTTCTAACAGTAAATATGTTTATGTAGAGGGAGCACATCTGATATCATAGATGTATGAATGCACACACACACACACAAAACTTATCATCAAGTTTATGGAAAACTCTTTAATGTAAGTGATCATGTATATAATTTTATTAGGGTCATTTTAGCATATAAAATTGGCTTACCTAATACTAGAATAAGTATTTTTTATAAAATATTACATTTATGTATTAAACTGATACATTATGTAAGACATTTATGAAATTTAAGTATGTTGGAATAAACCATATGCTCTACCTTTAGTATATATAATATCTATTGAAAATTCTAGCGTTAACTATTTCTGAAAAAAATATACTCACAGATTTATGACTATGTTTAGAAATATCTGTGTTAAAGAGAAAACTTTTGAAACCTGAACTGAGTCATCATTATATTCCAAAAATATTCCCAAAATAAACATTTCAAAATAATATCAGTTTTGTCTATCTGCATGCCAGGCATAAAAAAAAAAAACCACACTCTGCAAGTAAACCTTGATTCAAAGAAATCAAATAATAATTTCAGAGGCTTGATTCCAGAGTGCTATACAGTGATTTAAAAATTTAAGTCTATGCCAGTTATTTGAATATTGTTTTTTAAGGCTAGTGTGTTGTTCCTTCCAAGGCTACTTTTGAGAAATGAAAGTAAGCCTGAATCTAAGCTTGCAGTTGTATATGCCAGAGGAGGCAAAGAGGGAGTGCTTTATTTTAGCTTTTCATTCTAATGTCAACTAAACCCAACTGTTAAATATGTGACTTCAAAATATCTGTTCTAAGACTCATAGTTCACATTCTAATCTTAAATGCATGTATCTGAGTTTTGCAATATCTAAATTTGAATATAAATACATGTCTTTTTATTTAATACTTTAAATTGATGTTTTCGAAAGCTCTGGCATGTGGCATTAGCTACCTGATAGTACCTGTGCCTCCACACACGGCTCCAATTACATTTTATTCACACACAAAAAACACATGCCACAAATTCTGAAATATGTCAACTCTACTTCCTCTTTACGAAAAACAAATTGGAACTTGACTGGAACTTGAACTCTCGCTTGAAATGGATAAAACTAAACAGTCTCAAGCTAAATAAGCTACAGTGTTGCTAGATGGGAAATCTCTAAGTCTAGCTTGCATAAGACTGAATGTCTCACAAACTGTAGGATTTTCAGATCAAGTTTCAATTTTAAAGTTCATGTACTTTAAGGAACAAATCAAAGACACAGGAGAAACAGGTTCACTTTCAAGGTTTGAAAAATATTTTTTCTAACTAAATAGCTTAAAAAATCCTTGAAGGAATATAATTCAACAAACAAGAAATGCCTGCTGGTATCGTCACTGCTAATAGACTTCGTCTATGAAATTCCTTTTTTTTTGTCTTCCAGCTCAAAACTAATATTATTTCAGTAAAACTATTTTACTGTTTGTCTTTTAATCCAAGGCCATAGATCTGATGACTTAAACATTAATGCTTCTCTAATCTGCTGTCATGAATTATCCCTGGGTGAAAGATTGAAGGACACTATGGCAATTAGTGCAGACATGTATTAAATCAAAGTATGAAATGTGTTTATGTATATACATAAACAAATTTTTATACGTACATCCATATATATATATACATATATATATATATACACACACAGAGAGAACACATTAGTAATAGAAGAGACTGTAACAGTGTACTGATATTATTCAAAAGTATTACATCTAAAATTTGCACGATTCCCCCAATTAATGAAAACATTCATAGATCCACCAATTCCTTTATACATAATAATATTTTTAAAAAACTAATGAAAAGTAAAGAAAAGTAAATAATTCACATTCATTATTAGTGCACACTACATGAGGCCCCTGAAATAAGCTCCCCGTACCTCTCAAATGTATTCAGCAGTATGGTCAAATGCCATTTAGGACAGTTTAAAAAAAAGTAGAATGTTAAAATCTGTAATCATTCAAGGTAGACACTACTCTTATTACATTTTATGTTTTGAAAATATGAAATTATTTAGAGGAATACCAAAAAAGGGATCCTTCTATTTTCGTTTTACAATAAAACTGAATATATTTATTTTAACTAAAAGAGATTAACATTTAATTTCATGATTATTTTTAAAACCCAAAGGTACGATTTAAAAATTATTATATCATTATTATATCATATGCTGAGCGAATATTTTTAAAATACTCATTTCAAAAATACCGATAGCAAGCCACTGCCAAATGATAGCAATATGTAATTCAAGAAAAACACTAGCATACACCTCTAGACATACAGACATGAGCACACACACACATAATTATCTTAATAAACAATGTCTTTGAAGCACTGATCTTTGTGATCAAGGAAGATCACTTATTACAATTCCAAACTCTTTATAACAGCTGTTTGTCAACTTCAAATGATTACGATGTGGTCAAATTGAATTGACATTTGGACTCCTCACCAATGGAAACAATGATTCTACTAGACCCTTTAGACAATATCTTTCTCTTATCGTTTGATTAGCAAGAGAGTTGGTGTGAACAGAGAATGAGATTATCAGCACTAATTTGTGTTGGTTTCTTATCTCTGTGGTTAGCTGTTTAATTCTGATAATATTCCCAGATGCAAAGATCCTAGGGCCTTGTGGAACACATTATCTCAAAAATCTTCAACCCATGTTTTTTGCTTCCTAATCATAGCACAGAACATGTAAATGCCCTGTAACCTTCCACTTGCCCATTTGTAGAAAGACTTGCTTAGGCATTAAAAGTGATTGTGTGTGATCCCTGATGAGTTTTGTTCTTCTTTTATATCCCAATGTTGTTGGTAAGATTTAAGATTGAACCTGCATTCTCCTTTACGTGGAAACTTCCTACAAATAGTCAGATGTGTAGTGAGAAACAAATATATATGTGTGCATGTCTGTGTGCATGAGTGTGTGTGTGTGTGTGTGTGTATACGTCCATTTTCCACTTACTAGGCCAGAGGCAGTGAGATGTTCTTGTATGTATGCTTCAAGGGACAGAAGAGAAAGAAACAACTGGGTAATGGCTGGTTTCCTTAAACTCAGCAGGAAAGAACATAGAGTCATCACAACAAACATACCATATAATTGGCGCCAGTCTCAGTAGCTCTGAGTTTCTCTGTGCCTTTCTTTCAGATCTACATTGTATGAAGATTTATGGGGTGGTGTTTTCTTTGTCATCCACGGCACTGACACTCAGCTAGTAAACGGAATATGGACTTTAAAACTGTACTTGCTAAAATAATTTATAGTTTTTTCTTTGAATAGCTTCAACATTTGACAGATTAGTGTATCTCAAGTTATATATTCTCAAGATTTTCATTATCTTTTTATAAATTACATGTTTATAATGTAAATTGTCCTTTAATTATCAGGTAAGGTGTTAATAGCAAATGATTGTCAACATATTGAACTTTGTCCCTTATCTAATTCATTTAAGATGCCCATTAAACGTAAGAAAAGATAACCTTTACTATTAAGAATTTTCATAAAAACTTAATAAAATTGCTGCTTAACTTGATATTCAAATGTTGGGAATTCAATTCAAAATGTCCTATGCTCAGAATCTATGACATACAATAGATCAATCACATTCTATAACCTCAGCTTCAAAAGGGCTGTTATCAGCATAAAAGTAAATACTCTAAAACATATGCGTGTGTTTCTATATAACAGACATACACATTAATATAAAATAGCTGTATATATAAATTCCTTCTTATAATTTACATTTTTGCATAAGGAGTTGATCATAAGCAAGACTTGAATAAAGTTTCTAATTAGTATTTTGTGCTTTTAAGCATATCAACATTGTAAATTTCTTCTTACAATACAGAGAATATTTGCCATTCTTATTCCCTGGTGAGGTCTCTAAAGCATGGCGAAGTATACAAATTTCTTCACTGCCTTATTAAAATAAATAGCTAAACACAACAGGAGAAATTTGCCCAGGGAAGAAACATCCTAGTATGCACAAACACCTAATAAAGAGCACACTCAGCAACTATTTACAAACTTTTAAGCAAGCTGTAAAAAGGACACATGAAAGATAGCAAAAACTTATTTTCTACTGGTCATTAAGCTGAAACTACCAGCAAATGAAAACTTGTTTAAAAATAAAGCCAGCACCTACATTCTCTTACGTGGCTTGCCAAATTCACATATTGCATATTGACTAATAAAATCTTGTTGAAAGATTTTCTTCCTCACTTGATAGTTTATGATGATGTCAAGTCAGAAAAGGCAGCAACTTTCACTCAATTTATGCACCATATATAAATAAGTGTACTCCTTAAATGAACTGCCATGAAACTAAGACTTTGCAAACATGTGCCTATAAAAGTGGGGCAGAGTGGTGCCGCATATATTTTTATCAATGCATAATTTTAAGATCCAAAATTGTTCTCTCAATTTTTCTAGTATTGAAGAGCATAAGACAAATGACTCACCATATTCTAGAAACATTTTATATTTTAAATAGTCTCTGAAATGCAATCACTAATGAGTTATTTGATTACCATAATCAGAAACACTAATCACTACAGTCTTGATGAAAATTCAGACATTATCTCAAGAGGGCTTTGGTGAAATAAATGTGTTGGCATGCTATTTGTATTTTCCCATAGTTACTCATTGTGAATCAGGGTAAAATGAGTTTAAGAACAGATGTTACAAATGGTGTAAAATACAATACAGATAGTGGGTATATGTAAGGTAAAATATACCCACTAAAAGGTGAAAAATATAAACATTCTCATGATAACATAGTCAGAGGAATAAGTCATATAAACAACTTTATTATGATATACATTGCATGCAGGTAAATTCCTTTATAACATCATTTGCACTTTTCTTTCTGGGTTAACACTTGTAGAAGCCAGAGTCTGATGACAGCACTACCACTGAGTGGTGTTGTTGTCATCAGGATAATTTGCTATGTTTAGAACAGTGAAAAACAAGAAGTAAAGGGGACCAGATCTTCAGATCAAACATTACTAAGACATACTATTTCACTATTTTATGTGTTTTGATAATCACAATTCTTTTAGTCCAATTTTCTCACTTCAAAGAATACAAGTAAATAGAGACATTTTAGTTAGGGCTCAATGATATTCTCTGTGGAATGCCTACATGTGTGTATCTATATTTTTCCCATCTGTTTCATGAGGAAATGTCTTTGATAAATGATGGGCAAAGTGCTAATCTCTGAGTATAGCAAGTTATCATTTGAAGTCACTATGAGGAGTCAGAAAGAGCGTAGGAGCCAGAGAAGATGGAGGACACCAGGAACTCAAACTTCTCTAAATCACCCAATACAAAGTTCATATGAGCATAACAGAGACTGACACAGTATGTGTATGGCCTGCCAAAGACTGTACCAGATTCTCTATGTATATATTATCCTTCCAGATTATAGTTTTGTCTCATTTTCTGAGTGTGCAAATGAGTAGATCTCTGATTCTTATGTCTTCTGTTGGTTTGTCTTGTAGAACTTCAACATGATAGGTCTTATGTTATATTAAATTTTGTTTTGTTATATCTGTTTTAAATTGAATGAATTGATGAAAGAATCAAAACTTAGCCTCTAAAGTAAATGTTAACAATTAAGCCTTCACTGTTATCTTCTGGGAGAGGGAAAATTGGTTTTCTCAAATAGAGTGACACTGGGTTTATCAACTCTTCCAGAACAGGTTCAGGAGTAGTAGAACTACATCATCATCATCATCATCATCATCATCATCATCATCATCATCATCATTTTCCTTTATTTTGTTACAACTTGGTGTTGATTTTTCATTTTGGGGTGAAATTGTGATTTAATTTTGTGGTGGGAGCTGTGGGCTGTGTTTCTGCCGCCCTAGCTCCTGGTCGCCTGGCTAGCTTATGCCCCAAAATAACAACACACAATCTGTATTCTTTTAAACATTGCTTGGCCCATTATATCTAGCCTCTTCTCGGCTAACTCTCGCACCTGGACTAGCCCATTTCTAGTAATGTGTGTAGCACCCCAAGGTGTGCTTACCGGGAAGATTCTAGCCTACGTCCATCCTGGGTCAGAGCTTTATCGCATCTGCCCCAGAGAGGAGAGCTATCAAGTCTGAGCTCACTTCCTCTTCCTCCCAGCATTCTGTTCTGTTTACTCCACCCACCTATGTCTTTAACCTATGAGGGCCAAGCAGTTTCTTTATTTTTTAACCAATGACCTTCCTCCATCATAATTTTGCTTTCTTTTCTGGGGAGGGTTTAGTGTTACATTTGGGTTTTACTTTTATTTTGAAAAATAAAGTTGGGTGTGTTGGAATGGAAGAGGATTTTGAAGGATATGGGGGTTGGAAGGAATTCTTATCAAAATATACTTAAATTTAAAATTTGTTTAAATAATAAAAATTTAAAAATAAATGACTGGAAAACAAAAGAAAGAATATAAGTAGGAGAGTGAGCTAAGACTTATAGAGTAGAAGTGGCTGTTCCACACTGGGAAAATATTCACCCTCTCTCTTTTTTTTTCTCTTCCATAGGATTAATCTTTCCTTTTCTGTCTCGAATAACCTTCAACTCCATGCCACACATACTCCTCATCTTGGTGTTTCTTAGTCTACATGCTTGGTCACTTTATTTTCTGATTGTTTAGTTCTTGCTGGAGATCTTCATATAATTGCATGCTTTTGGTAGCCTCCTAAATGCCAGTGAATTATGACAGCAATTTCTTCCTTATAAACCAGCTCTTCTGCCCTGTTCAGCCTTGCTTCAGCCTTGGGAGGAAAACAGTTTTATTTATTTTATTTAATATTTAATATTTGCTTGTTTATTCTGATAGTATTCCTTGCAGCATCTAAGACACTTGTCTGGAGCTCTTGTTATCTATCTGTACCCTTGTTACTAAATTGTCCTTATCTTTCATACTCACAACACACATAAGTACTATAAAATAATTTATTATTATAAAATAATATATATATTATCATTGTATATCCTCATTGTATATTATGAACAGTATCATATGAGTAAAAGATTCCTTTAAAAGCTTATAAATATATTATTAATTTTAGTTTCAGACTGTTATAGAACCACAAAGTACATAACCTCCCATAAAGCTGAAGAGATTTGCTGAGCGTTTGTAATTAAACAGATAGCTTGTATAGAAGTGCATTTGCCATAATATTGTAATGGAGGACTATTATATTCACTGAAAAATAACAGGAACATGCTATAACACATGATTCTGATGTACTTACAGGGACAATGGTCCCTGTCCTGTATGGCAGAGAATATGGCCAAGATGTTCAAAAGTGATTTGATTACTGGACGTGAAGGCATTTGAAAGGTACAGTTCATACAAAATAAAGTGGGTATAAAATTGCATGAAGTCCCCTAGATGGCTAAAACGTTGCAAGAAGATAAACTAATATAGATTAGGGAAATACTGTGATTTTAAAAAAAGGTACCAATATGGATTCTGATTTGATCAGAGATACAAAGAAATGAGGGATTTTCTTTATGGAAGATAAAAGGAGTTGTTTTCAAAAAAATAGTTTGTCAATGATACATAATATTTCCTTAAAATACATTACTATATTTCAAACCTTGGCAGTTATTTTAAAATAAAAGTTGTTTCTCTGTGTGTATTTAGGGACACTATACTTCTATCCTATGTAGCGGGGTAATAGCAGGGGTTCTTTGTTAGGGCCTATACCCAGCAGTGCTGAGATTCAAAAAATCCATATTAAGAGTGGGTAATAATCTAACCAGAAACTGACTGGTTATTTCTATAACATTTGTGCCTCTTATTGAACTACTCTGAACATTTCATTTGTTTAAGGCATTTGTTACTATGGCTCCTAAGATTCATAGGTAGGCAAGACGCCTAATGCCTTTTCTCGTCCAAGAGCATATATAGCGGTTTCTAGTATTATGAAAGTGAGCCAGTAGGGAAGAAGCATCCAGGTCAGTACCAAATTGATTTCTCCATGTCTTCTAAGTCAGTTATGTGCTATCTTTGGCAATAGCAGGTGTCCATTGGATAGGGAGCAAAGATTCACAGCCAGAGAATTTGCAAAGGGAGTCTAAATTAGAGATATTCTTTGGGTCCTTGCCTTCAGAGATCAGGGAACACAATGTAAGAGAAGGATGAAAGATTATAGCAGACGGAAGGGACGGATGGAGGACATCAGGGGAACATAGCCCACTGAATTAGCTAAGCAGAGCTCATATGGCCTCACAGAGACTCAAGTGGCAGGTACAAAACTTGCATTGGTCTGTTGGTCTGCACTTAATATGCTGCTTATGTGTTATAGCTCTTTGCATGGTGTTTTTGTGGGATATGCTATGTCTCTGATGTTTTTGCCTATTCTTAGGACTCTTACTTATATTGGAATGCCTTGTCTAGCTGTGATAGGAGAGCTTTTTCATTGCCTTGTTGTATCTTATTTTGTCCTGTTTGGTCATCATCTCCTGGAGGTCTGCTCTTTTCTAAAAAGGAAACGGAGGGTGAGTGGATCTGGGACAAGGAGAGATAAGGCGGTGGGTGTTGGTAGGAGGAAAGGGAACTGAAGCTGTGATAGAGATGTATTGTGTGAGAAATAATTGGTTTTCAGAAAAAGAAAAAGGAGAGCTAAAATTCCAGGGGTTATAGTTGCATGAGAGTAGCCTAATATATTTTATTTGAGAGTGTGTGTGTTCAAGGTCTGTGCGATAACATTGGTCAACAGTTCAAGAAACTGTAACTCATATTCGGTACTTGGCTTTTTATTTAATAGCTTTTGGTGAGTGGGAAAGACATATCCCCACCTCCAAACTCCACTATAGGGTAACTATATTTTATATATTTTCTATCTATACAGAAGCTTCTGTAGCGGAAGATTTTCAAATGGAATTTTCAAAGCTCTTTACCGTTACCTCTCCCCAAACTCCCTTCTACACCTCACATTACCGTTCTCCCACACAGTTAACCATGCAAGCTACATTATTCTATTTTCTTGCATCATACTACCTGATTTCTTTTCTGCCTCCCTGAACAAGTCCTCATGGTCAGTAACTGCTTTTCCAACATCTATGGGTAGTCCAATTCAAATATACATACCTAAAGATTCAATATAACATCGACATTTGAGAGAGGACCTATGATGTTTGTGTTTCTAGGTTTGGGTTATGACATTCGAAATAATTACTTCTAGCTCTATCCATTTCCTTGCAAATTTCATACATTCATTTTTAATAGCACAATGATAATCCATTGTGTAAATGTATTGCCTTTTTATTGGCCCTTCATAAGTTAATAGACATTTAAGCTGCTTCCATTTTCTCCCTCTGTGTGTCACCACTGCCTGCTCTATAAGGCTGATCAGGGTGGTTGTTTTACTCTCTCATCTCCAGGCAAGCTTTATTTACTAAAATACACATTAAACATTACTACAAATAAGAGACTGGTGTACTCAGTTCTCCATGGCACATCTGTACCACACTGCCTGCCACCAAGCCTCATGGATTATTTTAGAAAGGGAAAGAAAATAATTCTTTAAGTCAGAAATAGCAGCAACCTGCAGTAAAACAGTATTTGTCAGGCAAAGCAAAACTATTATTTACACTGACCCACAGAGCCAGCAAAAATTGCAGCATGGATAGGTGAGACTACCATGAACTCCCACTCAAAGCTAAGAAACTACTGACAATTTATAAATGCTGGGGATTGGTGAGTAATTTTTCTTTACAGGTGTGGACCCTGCAAGGCTACACATGCTTGAGTAGATACTCTAGTTGTAGGTGCATTACACCAACGTACATGGATTCTATGGTTTTTTTGTTTGTTTGTTTTTCAAAGGAAAGTAGATGAACTGGTGGTAGAAAAGTAAAGGAAAATTAGGGGAAAAGTTGAACGGGAAAGAATGGCTGTCGGTTTGCATAACCCACCTGGTGTGTGTGTGTGTGTGTGTGTGTGTGTGTGTGTGTGTGCCTGCATGCATGTTTGTGTGTAAAAACCTAAGGAAGAATTTTTTTACTAGCATTCTTATAATCATTAAACATATGCATAGAACTGATGTTGTTTATCTGACCCTAGAATAGCTTATTTCAGTGTCCATTACCCTTAAAGTCAGCACTAAGAACTAACACATTATCATCAGGGAGGCTGTAGGATTCTCATCTAAACATCAATTGCATTTGTTTAGACAAACTTTGGCTTAATGAGCCAATGAGATGTATTTAGATGGATACTTTTAGCTTTTAGTTATGAATGGCAATAGTATATAGGACTCCATATGGATTTGTTTTCTAGATAAATTAGGGAGATATTAAGTTTATTGTGACCATTACTAAATCTCAGAACTTTCTGCAAATTCTCAGCTATAGCATCAATTCCCTTGGAAGGGAGATACTCAATTTGCTGTGTGTTTTGTGAGTCTCTAAACAAGTCTTGAATGATGAATTTCACTGTCTAACGGAGGTAGTTTACTTCAGCACATAATTTCTTATATTAATAACTTCCCCCACAGGAGTGAATGACCTTCTATAAACACAATCCCTGCACTCAATCAAAAAATTAAAGCCTGTAACCACCTCATAATTCATCATCTTTTCTCCAGACAATTGCAGAGGGAAGCCAAATACAAAACCCCCATCTTCAACCCTTGTGACATAAAATTATGCATTATTTTCCACTTATGTAACATGGATGTATTGAAAATTACGTAGCATTTTGTGTTCAAAATCATTTCCATTGAAAAAATTCATTTTCTCAGTGAACTGTAATTTAAAGAGCCAAAAAAAGTAAAACTCCCCGAAAATCGAAGGCATCCTAAAACAATAACCTGCTGAATGTTTGTATATATTCAATCAGTCTTTCAAAAATGCCTCTTCATATGAATGCCTTGGAAATTATGGTGCCACCAGATTATAGGGTTATTCTTGGAATCTGCAATGCTGCTATTTACATAAAACTGTCTTAGAGTGGATCTCAGAATTAACAATGGATGCTTCCTTTTTGAGTAAAGATAATAAATGCTTGTAGTGGATTTTGCTGTGCTAAAAGAATCAAAAAATACATACTTCATAAGCTGGCATACATTCTTACTCCCTTCTGGAAACATATCCATAGTCAAATGTATTGATAGAGCAAAGAATTATTACATCACAGAATTTTCTGTGCAACCAAAAAAATCAGAAGAAACTTTAAATAGTTGGTGTTTTTGCAAATTTATCAAATTAGGAATATTAAGCAGAATCTTTAAATTAAGTATTGTTAACTAGCTTTAAGTATAGTCATTACTGAAGCAGAGGATGTACTGATGAGAAAAAAAACAGTATATATAATTTCAGACAGATAAAACAAATTGTGTTACAATAATCAATGTATAAGGTAGGTCAGTATTCAGAAGACTTTATAGAATTATAGAGCTTGCAAAAACAATGTCCAGAGCTAAATTCCCTGCATATAGAGCACTTTGAGCAGTAAGTAAGACAATGTAAATCCAAGACCAATAGAAAAGACTTGATGAGTCTGGAATCTGATACATAGACACACAAACTTCAGGAACACATTTTGTAAATTAAAAAGTTTATCCAAACCTCACAGAGAGACCTGAAATGGCATATAACAGCATTTCTCTCTCAAAGCATAGAAATCAAAGAATATGATACTGTCCCTTTTCATGCTTCCTCTCTTTCCTTTCTATGGATATGAGATGCTAATTATTCTCATGGTGGGGGGGTGGTGAGCAAACAAACAAGACCATCCTAAGCATAACTGTAGAGGGTGGTATCGGATTAGCTTTGAAACAGCAATGCCCACAAAAGCAATCATTTTGTAGAGCAGCTAAAGTTAAAAGGGTGTAAGTGAATACCATGGCATATCTCATAGCCAAACCCAGATAACGATTTTTTACTGGAGATATTAAGTCGAATGAGAAGAACGTAGCACATCTTTTAGTAGTACACATAATTTTTGTAGCTCTGTTACAAAATACAGATAATTCAATAAACTTTGCATTCAAATACATTTTATTTTGCAAATTTTTTCTTAAAGAAATTCTCTTAACATATTAGTCACATTTATTTCTATGTGACAGATTATTTTAACAGCCACATTAAAAAAACAGTAATCATAGATAAGATGGTTTAATAAATTCTTGCTTCTTTACAATTAACTTGCACATATCCTTTACTTTTATCTCGCCCAGCAGAAGAAATGAAACACACATTCTCATTTTAGTAAATAAGGAAACTAGGCATAGAAAATGAAACAAGTGGCTCAATGTCCACCTCTAAATTGCCCGAAATTTCTAGTTGGGCTTTCTCTGGCAAGGACACAAGGCTTGAAGGTTGGCAGTTGTACTATTAAGTTACTGTTTAATTAATGAGTTTCAAAATGACTTCTAGGAATTTACATAAAATGTGTTCTTACAATTCTTCCCATTTCACTATTTCCACTGAAATTTTCACTGGAAGGTCAAATACAGTAAGTAACTGATCAAGAAGAAGTCATAATAGAGACACAGTGAGTAGAACAGGATCAAGAATTGGCCCTTTCAAGTTGTGGTCAAATGTCAAAGTAGTCGCCAGATTGTTTCATTTTTAGCTGTATTTCCCTAGGAAGCATTGCTTTTTAAAAAAGAAAACACGAAATACAGTGTCTGAACTTTGTACGTATCCTTCAGTCAATTCCATTCTTTAAGAGCTATTTGTCAATACCAGGAATAAGCTTGATATCATTAGTGTTGCTTCCTAAGATGAGAGTCTCCTTTTATGTAAATGTAATAGGGAGGGTATTTGCTTCGGGAATACTTACAGGAAACCCAAAAATTCACTATTACAAGTATCAGATAAAAATATAATTTGGACATCTGTATTTTAGTCTGACAAATTCATTAAAATAAGTTAAAATTATATAACCATAAACACATCATATATCAGGCGCATATAATTAAATAAATATTATCAAGTGTTATCACCTTGAATCTTTATATTAAAAAATTCTATTACTCAATTATCTCTTTCAGAATTGATCCTTGTTATTTTAGTCAGATCATTATTTCAAAAGTTAGAGGAATTGCTTAAGCTGAGTGGCATCTAGGATATAAAAATTAAAACTCTGAGGTTTTCAAAGCTCACAAAATTGCATGGAGGAATCAATGGACGGCAGAAACGCAAATATGATATGACCTGAAATTAACAGGTTGGAAACAGAAAGAATACAAAGCATAAAAGTGAAAGGGAAAATGATCCCCAAATTAATTTTAAATCTCAATATTCTATTCTTACACACATTGAATGGACTAGGAAATACAGTGCTGGTGGTAGTCAGTATCATTCCGATAGTTAAGATATGAGTTTGGAATATCTTTCAGGAACAAATTGGTTTTTAGTGAAAAAATAATTTCCTCATATTTGATATCATAAAATCCTGTATTTATATTTGTGCATCTATTTACTCTATAGTCCATATCATCTAAAATGTGATTCATGGTGTATATTATATAAATTTAGTTAATATTTTATCCTTTTACTTTTATCGTTTTTAGAGTACTATAAGTGATACTGTTATTATTAAAATGGCGTCCAAGTTCTTTTTACTTTCGGCAGAGGTCTTAGCTTCTTTTATGCTATTTAGTGACTTGAAACTAGATGATTCTTTTACTCTGCAATACTATTTTAACCCTCTAAATTTTCATGTTAATTTTGTACATTCTGCCCTTATTCTTTTTATGTGTTCAGTGGCTCCTTAGTTAATGATTAATTGCTTTTAAAGTTATTTATACACCCTTTACCAAAATATTCATTATATGTTTTATAATCAAACATATAATCAATAAGTAGATAATAAGTTAGAAACACTTTCCGTAGAACTTTCAATGATAATTCCTAAAATTAGTATTGATTCTGGATAAGTTAGTTTAATCATAATTGAAGAGCTTCATTTGTTTATTATCTATATATAATCATCTGTACAAAACAGCAGTTACTATAACAATAGTTTAATTATTACATTTTAAAGATTATATTTTAAACATTTTTTTCAGAGATATAATACTAATAACTTTGCAAAGGAAAATAATCTGATGTGAGTCACACTTGTGTTTATTATGTGTGTTTTATTTGTGCCATAATGTCCCTCTATTACAGTTCCCTGAAGACAATCTCACATTCTCTTCCTTGTATCCTATGCAGTATCTGTAAAAGCTAAAAAGATAGAGAATGAAATAAGGCTCTTATTATGTAGTACCATTCTTTAGATGAAATAAAAGATCTCAAAAATGGTGGTAAAATTGCTCTCACAGCACCTCTTGAGGAATTTTGGAAGCAGGAAATCTATGGGCAGGCTCTACCTGTACTGATCACTCTCCTACTCACACATACAACCATACTGATGCTCAGAGTGTGTCACTGGGCTCTCAATCCAACCTTTCCTTTGTCTTGTAATTAATGTCATATCACTTTAATTGGATTTTCTCCTTGTAAGCTTCCTGGATTAAGATTTGTATTTCTATGTTAATTAGCTTTAGTTACCAAGGATGATCTGTGCAACCAAGAGCCAGAACTGCCATTCTAGAATCTCACTGTAATAACACTGCCATGAGCCAGTCTCTCTTGGAGACTATCCAAGCAATTTTAATTATCGAAGTGTTTAAAAGATCATGTTAGAAGACTGTTTTAGCAGCAAGGACGACAGTTACACAGCACAGGTATTCAGATAGGCATCGTGAGCTTTTGGTTGATTCCATCATCATTTGTCATGAACTTAAATGTGCCGCAAAGTTTGTTGTACTAAGTGCTCGGGGTAGCATCTTCGGGTGCATGTCTTGGATTCTTTAAGAAATAATACAGAAGGAATCACTGAAGAATAATTTAAGGAGTTCCCAGAGAGACTTCACATGAAAGTTCAAAGAAGATTTAGAGAAACATACCAAGGATATGTGTTTGAACAGCATTACGGCTTGCAAATGACATCTTTCCAGGTGTCAATATTTTAACCCTCAGAGGGCCATTTTGAAATACAATAAGGTCTTTATTTTGGGCAATTATCTCTATGTTTCTACTTAAATTGGAGCGATAAAATAGAGATGAAATTTCAAAATATTGTCTAATCCCTGGTGATTTCATCTGCTGGGATTGCTATAAAAAAGCATTGTAGAGAGAATTCTTTAAACAATAAAGAAATTGATTGTCTCACTTCTTTGGAGACTACAAATGAGATATCAAAGTGTTACCAAGCATGCTTTCTTGGGAGCATCTTCCCATTCCTTATGAATGGCAATTTTTTTTTTTTTTGTCTTCTCAGTCTCTGATCCATGAGATCCCTGCCCTAATTTTCTCTTGCTCTAAGAAGACAGCCAGCATGAATTAAAATCTACCCCTTGACCTTGATTAAAGATTAGTTCTTTGCTAAAGAACCCCAGGTCCAAAATAAGTCACAGTCTGAATTGTAGGTAATTAGAATTTTAAGATGTAAATTTTACTGGGACACCATTCAACCCATAAGACCTGCTCAATTCATGTTTTTTAAGAACAAGACAAAATTTAGTAGGCAAAGTAGTCATCTTTGATTCAATAAATTATTGCATAGTCTGCAAGGAAGAATAACGTGGAAAAATATTTACAGTGTGTATTCTCTCAAATTCAAATCATGTAAAAAGACAGCAGGCAAGAAGACATGAGCCAGATTTCATTCCAGTTTTCTGTACACACTAACTACATGGGAAGGTAAACTTAGGAGTTTCTTTTTCACGTCTTGAAATTATATCTTGGTACAGAAGGCTCCGTGAATACTTCAAGTTGAGGGAAATCAATTGACGGCCTGTCTTAATATTGATGTAGAACACTGAAATGACAAGAACGGTAATACTTGCTTTCGAATGCTCTCATCTCTTAATAGAGAATTTTGGCTAATACTATTTCTATTTTTTCTGACATGGAAAGGTAAGCTTAAATATGGAAGAGATATTCCAAAACTAACTTGCATTAGCATGACTTTTTTTTTTCAAGTGGAGCAATATGAATAGTTGTGACTATGAGATTAGAATAGGTAATAATATTAGATTAGTAATAAAAAAGGATGAGAACCCTTATTAAAATGGCTTGAGGATATGTTTTTACATCATATCATGTGAGGAGTCAGCAAGAAGCTTCCATCCATAAATCCAAGATATACCCTTGCCTGGTATTTTTTTTTTATATTTAACCATGAACTCTAAAGTACTACTGTGTCACATAAATATGTATTGTTTATAATTTTCACGGTCTAAAAGTTTCACACTTCTATTTTGTCATAGCCATGTAAATACAATAAGACACGTAAAACTAGGAATGTCTTAGCATCTGCTCTCATTCTTTAAGACTTTTCCAGATCATGCTAAAATATGTGTAGCAGTTGGGACTGGACAAAATATTAATAACAAGCAGCTATATGCTGGCTTTCATGTTCAAAGTATGTTAGACCGGAGAATTTCATTCAAAATTCAGATGCTACTGTCAAATAGACTACTTGGTAACTATTTTTTTTTGCTTTTTAAAGTATGTACACAAAAATCTGAACTCATCATAGCAAATATAGGAGCAGGGAAGAAGGTATCTACATTAAGAGAGCCATTTTAGGGTTGGCAAGAGACTTGGCTCTAGAGGGGATCCTAGGTGTCCACAGGGATGTCCCCAGCTAGGTCCTTGGGCAGCAGAGTAGAGGGTGTCTGAACTGGCCTTGCCCCACTATCACACTGATGATTATCTCGAATATCACCATAGAGATAGAGACCCTCGAGCAGAGGAGGGAGAAGATGAGCAAGAAAGTCAGGCACCGCGAGGGGTGCATCCACCCACTGAGACAGAGTGCCTGTTCTATTGGGAGCTCACCAAATCCAGCTGGACTGGGACTGAACGAGCATGTGATCAAACCGGACTCTCTGAATGTGGCTGACAGGGGTCGGGAGGGGGGGCTGACTGAGAAGCCATTGATAAAAGCATTGGGACTTGTTTCTACTACATCTATTGGCTTTTTGGGACCCTAGTCTATTTGGATGCACAGCTTCCTAAGCCTGGATGTAGGTGGGGAGGGGCTTGGACTTCCCGCAGGGCAGGGTTCCTTGCCCTCTCTTAAGCAGGGAGGGTGAGGCCGGACGGTGGTGGTGCACGCCTTTAATCCCAGCACTCAGGAGGCAGAGGCAGGCGGATCTCTGTGAGTTCGAGACCAGCCTGGTCTACAAGAGCTAGTTCCAGGACAGGCTTCAAAACCACAGAGAAACCCTGTCTCAAAAAAAAAAAAAAAAAAAGGAGGGAGGGTAAGTGGGAGAGCGGGAGGGGAATAGGAGGAGGGGAGGAAGTGTAAATTTTTGAATGGGAAATAAATATATAAAAATAAAATAAAATATTTAATCTCCATGTTTTTATATTTAAAAGTATTGTTATGAGGTGGGGTACAGTATCGTAATTTGTATCACCAACATTCAGAAAGTTGATGCAAGAGGATGAATTGAGTCAGAAAATATAGTCTGTATTGAATTCTAATTTTAAATAAAACAATCGGAACCTTGCAGTTATTTGATTTCTTATTTCAGTATTAGAGTTGTTTTTCAAATCCAGTTCCCTTATAAAGCATGACCTATTAAAATGAACTCATATTATTACATTGAATAACTCACATTAATTCAGCATCTTACAGTTATTTTAGGACAATTTAAAATGGGAGATTTTCATAAGTTTTGGATAATGTCATTTATGTCGTATACCACAACAATCGGCAATACACATACACACGTCATTTATTTAATAAAGTATGATGATGCCACTTTTAGACTGTGTCAGGGTATTGTATATTTGGGGCCATATTTAACACTCATAATAAGGGAAATCAGAGACCATATGGAGGGTGAGTCATATGGTAAGAAATTTCATGTTCAGTGTACCATGCAATCCATGTTGGAATTTTTGGCAGTCAGATTATTAGAAAAGATAAGAAAGTTCTCTACTCTCTCAAGGGACTAAGTCAAGTAACTTTCAGTTCTACTGAGAAAGTTGCATGCATACTCTCAGACTTCTCACTATTGCTCTCTGGTCAAAATGCATATTTTAATTATTCCTCCTGATGATCTGTTGATCAGAATTCGGTGCTTATGGGAAGAGTTTCACCATTTTCTCCTCCCAATTCTACTCCTCTGGCATGATCAAGTTTTATACAAAATGCTTATACATACAAGTTTCCTAGTTTTTGCCCCCGTCTGAATTCAGGGTGTAGGTGTTCTTAATTTACTTGGCAGTGATGTGCTGTTCTGGTTCCATGGCTTCTGTCATTTGTAACTGTAACCCCATTTGCAACTTTAAGCATAGTTTTGAATAGTTTTTATCAAATACTCAAAATTAATTTTCTCCTCTTGTTCTTGTTGTAGAATCTTCTCCAGGAAAAGAATCATGAATTCCCCAAGAGAATTTAATCATGTTTTTTTTTTATTCCTAAGTTCTGTCAGCAAAAATATTTACAAGCGGAAAATGAGGAATGAGGAGGACACTGTCAGAATTTGGTATGAATTTCTTATAGCTTTTTTAAGTGTTAAATAACAAGAAATCTGATGGGAAAAAATAGCTGTTGAAAGGTATGAAGATTTTACAAAACCTTCTACATGAATACTTCATATGACTATACCTGAGTTAAGCTATTTTGAAAAATTCTCCCTTTCTATGTATCTATCAGCTGCAATGAGCATTAGTTCCCATGTAAAGCATGTAAGAAAATGGAACCTTATCTAGAAACATGCAAGTATGTGCTTTACAAACATAAATAATAGTTTTTATTTGGAGAAAAAAAATCAGTATCATATTGCTCTAAGTACTCTGGGTTTTGTTATATTTTTTCAGTCCTTCAAATCTCCTACACTTTCTCCCAAAAATGGAAATGAAAAGACAGACTGAAAAGCAAGCAAGTTTCCCTTTTATGACAATGACCTCCATAGGAGAGGCACACACACAAGTGGTAAGAGGAAATGTGATTAAACTGTCTACTAGAAGCCTTTTAAGGTTCTCATAAAAATTGGATGTGCAGGAAAGACTTGAACAATACATTAAGTGCCGTGCACATTGAATGTGCTCAGGGTTTTAAAATTTTCAAAAGGAAAACCTATCTTCTTTCCACATCAACTAATGTTTTTCCACCTCTGTTTTGTTCACTGCAGCTCACTGGACTATCATCCTCATCTCACTTATTAAAAAAAGAAAGAAAGAAAGAAAGAAAAGATAAGTAAAGGAAAGAAAAGAATTCAGCTTAGAGCTTTGTAACAACTGCATTATTTATGAATCGAACGCTATTTATTTTTATTTATAAGCTCAAATGCATTAATAAATGCCAGTTTGTCTTTTTCTTTCTTGCTAATATTCAGAGATGAGAAATATATAGCTATAAAGTGGAAAAAATTATGTAAAGGCGTCCTTAGAATAGAAAGGATTTACAGGATAAAATTAAATGTTATGGGAAAAAATAAAATGAAAACCTCAATCAACTACCCCTTATTGATCCACTTTATTTATTGGCCTGAAATATATTGCTATGAAATGTCAAAAAACAAGTGAAATGTTTTATTGTCAATTAAAATAATCATGATATACCTTTATGGCAATAAAACAAAATTTGGTTGATTTAGAATAAAAAATAGGTACTTAAATTTATTCTGAAGTTAACAGCATATTGGGCAAGTGGAGCACAAACATATACATATACATATACACAACACACATAAACAAAGACAGACAGAGTGAGGCAGACAGACAGATGGACGCAAAGACATAAACAGAACATGTTACTCATTCAGTTTTAAATGCAATGAATTCTCAGTGGTCTTAAAACCAAGCAGGTTGCCTGTCTTATATGGAGACAATTCTTCTGTTAAGATCTTAATATATGGTGTCAGGACCAGGGTATTGATTCCATCTAACTAATCTCACTAGGATTTGTTGCTATCAGTCATTTCAGTTTTTATAAAGACTTTCCAGAAGTGACCGAATATGCCTCTCAGCATACCCTTTGCAAAGCATAAGTCAATGGACTGGTTGGGAGTCTTTTATTTGTATTGGCTATAAATAAATAAAATAATCCAGTGCATGTGGATGCAAGGATGTAGGTATCTGTTTGCTTTTATTTGAATAAAACTGTTGCATTATTAGACATGAAATGAATTGCAGATTAATAAGGGAAAATCAGTAGTCTAATAGTCACAATATTTGTACCTACAAACACAACAGGAAGGAAATTAGAGAATCTGTCTTTCTGGACAGCTTACAGAATAATTCATGATCTACCTTTCTTGAAGGAGTACTAAAGCACTTTTGATTTGTAGGATGCAGGAGCCCTGAGTAAAAATCTTGGCTCTTTCACTTGCTAGGTGCTTAATATTAAAGAAAATTCACTTAGGAGTTCTTTGTCTCAGTTTCTTCCTCTTGATACTACGAGAGTCAGCTAAAACATACGTGTGTGTGATTTAGCCCAACAGTATAAGATGAACTTTTGAAGTTCTTCATACTCGACTCAAATATCATTTCTACTTCTACTGTAACTATCAAGCTACATAAATATTCAGAATTCATACTGTCAAGCTTAACTTCCATCCCCCCCACACAAATAAAATAATCTTTGGTTTTTGAAATAACATATTCTTGTTAAACATCCAAGTAAATTTTTCTTACAAAAAACTCACAATTACCTCAATTATCAGAATAAAAAACAACTATCTTTTTAAAGTTCATATGTTAAAATAGGAATATATATTCATATATATATGAAACTACATATATTATATTTTATATAGTTTTAATTTAATTAAAAATTTAATTTAAAATTGCATTATGCAAACTAAGAACATCATTAAATCATAGGTTATAACTGGAGGAAAATATTCCAATAACAGTGTTTCATAAACATTTGGCAAAGCGAACAATACTAAGAAAACTGTTAAAAATCCTTAGAAATACCTTACCTTACTAGGGAAGTTGATATATATTAATATACAGTCAAAATAAATCTCTTGTACTCTATTTTCATTCATCATTACTGAATGCATGTATGTATATGAACATACATGTTTCTAAATATAACCTGCTTATTCTAAAAAAATAATAACTAAATAAAGGACTCATTATAATGAATCTCATAGTTTGAGTTGTGGAAGAAACTAACTATAACCTAAGGAGTGTTTCCTAAACCTAGTGCACAATTTTTTCATGTATTTACATTTAAGACATTATCCATGTTACTCAACTTACAGTAAAATAAGCAATATTTTGCCTCTTAAGGTCTTATGCCTTGTATTTGAGATATTTTTAGTTTATTTCATGTGTATTTGTCAAAGAGAAAATGTCATCTTTTTCTAGACTTTTTAGGTTAACAACCTATGATCCCAGGACCTTTTATCTGTAGCTATTGGGAGCAGTGAGACCCCAAATCCTGAATTTCTTGTAATCCCCTGATCTGAGTGCCTACAGCTACTCTGAGCATAAGACCTTCAGGAGTTCCTGATGGCTGGAGAGTGGTTTCTGGTGAGTTTGGCTGGGGCGTGGCTATCTCTATATAATCTGCCCCTGAACACAATAAAGGGGGCATTCTTGGGGAATTCAAGGATGATCCGTGTCATGGTCTCTCTGTCTGTGTGTTTTAACCTCCAGCCCCCTTGCCCGAAGCTCCCGAACTGGGTGCCAGTGCACAGAGCGCAGACATGGGGGTGCGTGTATGGCATGTTGCAACACTATATTCCCAGCATTATCACTGAAGAAAACGTTAAAGAATTATTTAAAGAAAATAATTCTTCAGTTTCTCATGTGAAGAAGATAAGGAACTGTTTTGTGAAATCACCAGGAAAAAATTTACATGCAATATCAGCAGTATATATTATCAGATTGTAGTTTGTTTTATTTAATAATCAAAAAAAAAAGCCAAATTTGACACCCACTCAGAAAACACTTACGATCTGGTATTGCTATAATAGTAAAGTAGATTTATTAGACCTCCATGTCTAAATTGAGAATGAGAATGCTCAAGTTGATTCATAGATTAGATTTGTAAAAGTATTTAACTGTGCCCAAGACAAAGAGCGTTTTAGTTGTTTTTCTGTCAAGACAAAATGTTTCTTTTCTCCCATTTACACAACAAACAATCTAAATATCAGACAAACAGGACAGAAAAGAAGTGCTATCAATCAATTCTTAGAGTCATATGAAGTGTTTTGAGTTTTGTAAATATTAGTTTAAAAACTTGTATTCGTTTTCATAAGCTCTAATTAATTAGCTCAAAACATGCCATTTGTTTTCACATGAAACATTTAGAACCCAATAATTTTATGAAAAGAAGCCTGGGCAAAACAATTAAGATAAAACACAAACCGGTTTTCAGATGGAGCTAAGAATAAAAAGATTCACTTAAGTGAATATTGTATTAAGACCATAGTGCCTAATGTTCAGATGTAAGCAATAATTTACAAGTAAACCACACTGAGAAACATAACCAAAGAACACATGTCTTTCTGTCCACGCCTACCTTGTTGTTTGACCAGGAAACAGCCTCACTTAAATAATGTCCAAGAATTCAGCTCGGAATTAACTCAGCAGAATGACTCAATACTGTGGTTCTGCAGTGATTTACCAAGAATCTCGCTCTAAAAAGATTTCCCATTCCTTACAGATCAGGATAAATTCAATAAACTTCAGTAAATGCCACATATTTCTGTTTCCAACTACCCAAACCTTGACATCAACATTCAAAAAATGATAGAACAGTTCTGTATCCTCCAAAGAAGCATGATAAATTGAAAAAAAGATGCATCAACAGGACCTCTTCAGTTAAATTTATGATTGTTGCAAAGTTGAAATTAAAACAAAATCATTTTTTGTGTGTTGAAATTAAAGTCATTTATTTTGAAATTAGATAATTAGAATGAAGAGATGTAAGCAAGGTGTAACAATCCCCTTTTGTAGAAGATTTGACATCTGGGTTTTAGTGATGATTGCACATCATTGGCACAAGAGCAGCAGCAGCAGCAGCAGCATCTACGTCCACTGCTTTTTTTTTTTTGTCTCTGCTCTGCTCTCTTCCTCCTTTTATTCATTCTCTTTTTCTTCCATCAGTGCTTAATCTCTGTTCTCTTCATGCCTCTCTTCTTGTTTCTCCTTTAATTTTTAATTGAAGATCTTAACCAAAATCATAAAATTAATAATTATATAACCATATAAGAATTTTCATCAAGAAATCAGGAAGTGTTCTATACTGAATTTTTATTTGGGCGGTCTATATGAAATTGCTGTATTCTCTTCAGTAGTTTCAAGTGTCATGGAGTACAAATGATGTATTTTCAAGCAAAGTAATGAGAAATGGTGTTTATTACATTTTTACATTTTCTTTTTTTCCTATTTCATCTAAAAGCCATCATTATAACATAATGAAGAGTAAAGATAAAATTAGGAATTTTCTTGTCCTAAGAGATACATTTGTAATTTTACTAAAAGTTCAGTAGTGAATATGCATATATACATATAAAATATATACATATACACATAAATATTGAGTTTTTACTCTTTTAGATTTTGGGTAAACCATTGTAATTATAACTCATGTGTGCCCTTAGCACATATAATTTTAATAAAATATTTAAAGTGCATTCAATTTTCTGAATTTTACCCAAATTAATTTATAAGTTCCTATGTATGTATTTCTTATTATTGAGCACAACTCAATATAAAGGAAGCAGAATATGATAAAATATTGTAGAATAACACTCTCTACTTACACTTGGAAAAAACACATTTTAACTCTCAATCATTAAAACCTTTCTCACAACAATACTCTTTCAAAAGTTAAAAAAACCATAATAGTTAATAAAATAGATAGAATAAATATTACAGTTTGTTAACTGAAAGGCAATTTCTTAGCAACTGCAAATATGTTATAGTCATTTTTTTTTTTTTTTGATTTTTGAGACAGGGTTTCTCTGTGGTTTTGGAGCCTGTCCTGGAACTAGCTCTTGTAGACCAGGCTGGTCTCGAACTCACAGAGATCCGCCTGCCTCTGCCTCCCGAGTGCTGGGATTAAAGGCGTGTGCCACCACCGCCTGGCTATAGTCATGTGTTTATTGAATGTATATAAACAGCAATTTCTTAGGAAAGTTTTATTCTTAATAACATTCCAAATTAAAATAGTAACATGTATATATATATATATATATATATATATATATATAATTTAAATTAGATCATAGAAAGTTTTTAACTGTATTTCTAGATGGATATTTGGGGGCTGGAAAACAGTTCAGCAGTTTAAAGTACTTGCTACTTTTGAGGAGGACGTGAATTTGGTTTCTAGTAATGACATTAAAGATAATAACTACTGCTAACTAGCTAACTCCACTTCCTAGGTATCTGATTCATTCTTCAACCTTCATCAGACACTAGACATCTATAAGACGTAAATAGGGCATACCAGAATGAGTGCGCATGTGATTGCATGACGAGGTCTTTGAGAAACAACAAAAATCAACCCCACGTTCCAATCTCTGGGGTCAGCAGTAGAGGTTGGATTAAACCATGTGGTAAATGATTCTATGAATCATGCCTACATTAAAGAACCACAATATCTGTTGGTTCCTCCAAAGCTTTAGCAATTCTCCTGGTTAGTAAATGAATTACTGTGCTAGGTGTGTAATGAACAACGGGAAGAGACAGTGAAGCTTTTGATTCAGGACCATCACATACATCATGGTGTGCAGCTCTTCCTGGTTGGTTTTGTCTTTTTCATAATGCAAATAATGTGATAAGAATTACTTAGAATGTGAAAAGGTATAGCAAAATTGTAAATAAGACTAATGAAAAGTGACAGCTATCAAGATTTTAAAGATGATGTAAAAGTTGATGATATCATATCATAGGATATAAAGCCTAAAAAAGTCAATAGTGTTATTGTAGTTTAGGGCACTAAAACACATTAATGCCCCCCAAATTATTGTAATATATAGAACAGAGGTAGTTTTTAATTTTTGATATGAGTATAATACCAACATTAGAAAAGGGAATGACAAAAAGTGAACTCAAAATGAAAATATCCCTCATAAACATTAATCTGAATTTTCCAAATGAAATGAACAAGTAGAATACTGTGTTGCTATTCACAAGCTTCTGGGTCATGAATATCATGAGCAATTTCATATGTCAACTTTCCTGTTAACCTCTTCATGTATTTAATTAAAATTGTTATATTTCTGAGAAACTGTTTTGGATGAAATAGACATTTAAATTCATAGATTGAATGCAGCAGATTTTCCTTCTTAATATGTGTGGTAATTCAAAATCAGGCTTGTAAAGTAGAAAAAACCTCCCTATTCCCACCTAGGGGTAATTTTATACTCCCCAGGAGTCTTCATGCTAAAATTTTTCTGCTGTCAGACTCACTCTAAACATTAGCTTCCCATGGTCTCTATTCTGCTAACCTTGAAGATAGAAGTACCAAGCAGCATTTTTAGTTCTTTAGGTTACTAACTCACACTAAAGATTTTAAACTCATTAATTTTGTGAGAATGGGAAAATAGTTCCAGGGTTTAGGGCATGGGATGTTCATCCAGATAACTTGGGTTTCATTCCCAGCCAATATAGTGAACTCAAAACTTTTAAACTCCACTTCCAGGACACCTGAGCCCTCATGTGTACACTGGAGAATGCATGCGATGCACAGATATACAAGGAGGAAAAACACTCACACACATTAAATAAAAAAATTAATTGAAAAAAAACATAAGTAAAAAGTATATGCAGTGATTATGTAGCTAAAACAAACCTTTTGTCAATGCATTTCATTTGTCCAGTTAGTTTTCATCCTCTGATGAACATTACACAATAACCAAATCAGGATTCACTACAAGCATGCAAATGCAAGGTTATTAAAAATAATGCAGTAAATCAATCAATTTAACTTGGCTATTAATAAAATAAATATCCACCAAAAATACATATAGGTGCATATAGGATTTATGGTACACATACAATGTATGTATAAGTAAAATTCCAGACAACTGGTGTATATGGGAAGTAAGAGGAAGGAAGAAAAATATGGATTCATGCTGCTTTGTAGAAGAACATGGGCTAAGGAATATAGAACCTGAAATGATTTTGAAACTTCATTTTCTGATTATAAGCTGTATGAGCTTGTTTCTATCTCTGCAAAATGCAGAAATTAATTTTTCAGAGTGTCAGATTAAAGTAACAATCATTCTACGTTTATATATTTGGGCCATTGTGAGAATTAAGTCTATAGCAACTAATCTATCACTTTGAAAGTTGTCAAACAATTTATTTCGCATAATTTTTCAAAGAATATAGAAATAAATATAGCTAGTTTCTGTAAAAAAAAAAACCCTGAAAAAAAGCTCAAATCTTCAATGAAACAACATATCTCAAACTGGATACATCTATTTTTTTTGGTTGTTATACTTTTTTAAAATTTGTCTATTCTTGCCATGGGTATTTTCTTTCATTAATGTCACTATTACCTTATTAAAATTTTGAAATATTTGAATTTAAATTTCAATATATATGTATATGATCAGCTATTATTTTATTATATATTGATTATAAATATATCAGTTATTATATGTATTGTAAAGTAATACCCCCCAATTTACTTACATTTGGAAAAAACACATTTTAATTCTCTGAAAACCCTCGTCACAACAAAATTCTTTCAAATATATATATAAGCTAGTAAACCTAAAATCAATAAGAATGATGAAGACCTAAGTATTAAATGGATATAATGATTACTTGGTGTTTATGTTGGGCTGATCCCAAACCAAAATCTATAGATAAATAAGTTTATTTTATAGCATGGTGGAACATTTTTGAAATTAAGTACATCTTTCAATCTCTTGATCACATGTAATTCCAAATACAAATAAGTTTTATATAAATCATTGAACTATATTGCTTATGAATGACTAAGAAATTCATACATGTTCAGTATACTTAATTCTTTTTAATCTTTCCAATTACTTATAGATCTATAGAAATAACTACACTATTAAGTAAATTACATTTAAAGCATAGGAATATTTTTAAGATCTAGCTATTTTAATTAATAGATTCAAAACTATTCTGACTCTTACTTGTAATCTCAGCACTCAGGAGAGCTATGCAAGAGGATTGCTACAAATCCAAGACCATCTTGAATTACTTAAAGAGCAGGCTAGTCTGGGCTACAAAGCAATATATACCCTGTTTCAAGAAAAAATTTACAACAAAACTCAAGTAAGCAAAATAACTACAAACCACAATGACTGACATATAATTTCCATATAATGAGTATACACTATGATACTGAGCATTTAATAAAAATAATGACAGAAAATAAGAGCATAACAAATTCCAAAGTATTTTTCCCATGCTTTTTAGAACTTTGGAAAACCATAGAAGCTAAGAGTTCTTGAAGTTTTCAAATCCCTAAAGCTTTCATAAATGTCCTTTAATTTCATGATTGTATTATTTAAAAACTTTCAAAGAAAATTCCTCAGCAAATGCTTTATGGTAAAAAATATTATATATTTGACCTTCCAACCAATTCTCTGTACATTAAAATGAAATATGTGCTAGGATTTAGTAGTCTAAGTAGGTAATATGTAACTATAAGAATGTCACAAGGGTAATTCAAACAGTACATTTTTATACAAAATAAAGCCAACATATACCTGCATTAATAGATGTTCAATAAATATACCTTCTTGCCCCAAGCCTTTCATCCTTAATGCAGACCATCCTCCTTAATATTTTTTTTTAAAAGAAAAGTACAATTTGGAGTTAAATTTTAGTGTAACGACCCATGATGTTGATCAAGATATCTTCAACTAGGTTTACTTTGGTTACTACAATGAAGTGTGTTCATTTCTAAGCTTGTCCTGCCATGGTGCATCTTCTTGGGGTCAACATGCTAGTATAACTGAAAGATGGAGAACAGTGGCTGCAATTCTTTTTTTTTTTATTATTGATTTTTATTGAGCTCTACAGTTTTCTCTGTTCCCCTCCCTGCCTCTCCCCTCACCGCTTCAACCCTCCCATAACATCCCCATGCTTCCAATTTACTCAGGAGATCTTGTTTTTTTCTACTTCCCATGTAGATAGGTTGTTTCCAGGTTCTGGCTATAACAAACAATGCTACATGAACATAGTTGAGCAAGTTCCAGTCCGAAGAGTTCAATGGTTTTGGCTCTGTCCTACAGATTTCTTCCACTCTACAGGGTGTGGTGGAAAGCTTTCTGGGCTACAGCCCTTCCACACACAGGGTGTTTACTCTGAAAACAGCACCAATATCACAATGCTGTTCTCATTTTAGTGATGAGCAAAGCAAGAGTCAGGTGCAGTACGCTTCTAGGGTTGATTCTCATGTACAATAATATGAAAGCGATAAAAATGATAATCATGTTTTCCCTCTTGGTATGAGCACTCTAATACCCAGGTCAATGCATACAGTCAAAGTATGATCAATATGGGAAAAATAAAGACGGAGTCCCACTAAAATTTTAAAAATTACACATTGCTACAATATTTTTAAGTGGGTAGCAAAGATAGGGGTACACATAGGAAAATAAGTAGAAAAGATAGATTTGAAGGAAAATTAGGTGATTGAACCAACATGTTAAAGTAGTGAAAGTATCTTCCCAAAGTCAAAAATGAAGGGATTTTTTTTTAAGAGAGAATAAATTATTTATTTTTGGAGCAATTTGGTTCTGTTTAAAGGAAACATTTGGGACACAATTAGAAAGGTAGCTTGGGGGAGAAATTGTGCAAGATCATGCACACCCAGGCTAATGAGCCCTAATCAACCCATGCTTTATTTGGGGAAAGGTAAAGTTAAAAAGGGTGGATATCATTAGAGGTTCTCCTTAGCAAGGAGAAACTGACTCTCTTTCATGAGGTAGATAGACTGGACAAGAAGCAGCAAAGAAAAGAGGGAAATATAGTAGATATTAGAGCTGTGTAATCTGGAAAAAATGGAATATGCTAGAAAGCTTAAAACTCTGGGAATGAGGGGAGAGGCATTACAGAATGGTCATGGACAGATGTTGTAACAGATGCAGATTTGAGGGAGTGGAGTCAATCTTCAAGAATGCTTTATAAATTGAAGTTGTATGAGTCTGAGAATTTGATATTGATATGAATTAGTTCACCATATGCATTTGGAATACTAGCAGGCTATCCTGAGAACTCACACTCTACAAATGCTGCAATTTATTAGAAATTCAGACATAGATACAATTCACAGAAGAAAAGTTGCCAGTACAGTATGAATATGCTTGCTAGAGATAAATGAGTGGTCACTACCCCAAAGTAATGTTTAATAGCCTTTTCTAAAACTCGTGTGCTGCGAGATACTTTATTGTCTTGTGTTTTTCATCTCAAAATTATACATGTTTTCCCTACACTGGAATGCAGAGTTTATGTCCATAAGGATTTTGCATTAGGATAAACATTTGCATGCCTATTATTTTGCTACTTTCTGTATTCCAGGTATGTATAGTGAATGTTGTATGATTTTTACAAATAAGAACATAAAAATTATAAAACTAAAAAGCTTACCTTTCATTGTAATTTCTACTCTATAAAATATTCGTGGTGTTAAAAACAATGACTAATGTAAACCAGGAAGTAGGAAAATACTTAGAAACCTTATGCAAATATTTAAATGAGCAGCACTCACTAAACTTTTGTGGAAAAAGAGTTGTACCAAGCAATCAGATACAAGGATATTAATTGGCAAAATGGGCACACAGTTTATTAGGAATTTTCTAGAACTATCTTGACAAAATAAGTATATTTGAAATCCACCTGCAATTGTTCCTCATTTTGTAATACATTATCACATTTAATTACTAATCATTTTAGAAAATTATTCAGCATTTTTAAACTTCTCAGTTGGGTGTCTACTTTTTCAAAGAAAATTACATATGAGAGCATCCAATTTACTCCAGAGTATATGCTAACAGGAAAAAAATAGCTTTCTCTAAATCTTTTAGTTCTTTTGGTTGATAAAACAAGAAGGCCCTAGCCTTCTAAAGAAGATTTGCAAACATGGTTCTGCAGGTGAAAGGGCAAATATTCTCTGGATTCTTTATTGTGCACTCATATATATGTATGTTTACAGAGACTCAAGCATTCATCAAAACTGGAATTTCTCTTAGGTGTGCATGCAAAAACATTGAGCGAGAATTGGTATATCCAGACAAGTTGTTCTTCCTGTGACAGCTGAATTTTACTCTTCCCAATATGCTAAAACAACAGATTTTCAATTTGTTCAAGGACTTACATCATCGTTTTAAAACCATTTGAGAATTTGTTCCAGTCATCAAAAACACAGAACTGGGAGAGAAAATAAACACGGAGGTATCAGTGTCACACAGGACTTAAGCCTTTGAAAAAGCATGTGCAATTACAGCGAGCCTTCTCACGGTAAACAGCAGAGGCAAGGTCTTACAAATAACGGGAGTAGGCAGCTTATGGATGTTATTAGAGGGGCAAGCCAGATGCTCCTCTCTAAAAATATCTCTCCCTCCTGTTACCTTTAGAATTCATTCCTTGGCATCTTGGCGGTTTTTTTTTTGATCGGCAAGAAACCTCCATTAAAATGTAAATACTCCTGGGAGATGCAGAGCCTTAATCTTTCATCAACTCTCATCTCAGCAGACTAGTTGAAATGAAACAAGAAATAGAACAGAGATTTGGAAAAATGAATAGAGAAGCAAGATAAAGGGATCCTAGCAGTAGGGGGAGATCCTAAAATTGGAATTTCTATATTTGACAAATTTCCCCTTCATCAATTCTGAGTCAATCAGTGATATACATGGAAGAAATGGAACTTAAAATCACAGAAAGTTCTTCAGAGGCAGAATTAAAATGCTATGCTAGTAATTAAAAGACTTTAAATTTCAGAATTTTACATTTCCAAGATGTGTCTGGATATCAAGGTTTAGGTTAGTAGTTACTCTATTTGCTTTTAGATGTCTTTAGGAACATTTGTTACCTCAAGAGACAAAAATCACATCATGAAATAGAAATTAAAGCTGTCTACAAAAGATTGGGGAGATATTAATCGAGATGATATAAATATTAACAGAATAATTTTATTAAAGCAGAATAATGTAAGGGTTACAGCTTCAATGTAGTTGTGTATGCTGCAGATTCGTGGCAATCTGACCCCTGAGATTGGTGGCTCTGTTTTCTGTTGTGACTATACACTCTTCTATATTATAGTAGGGCAGAAGGTTTGAATCCAGATTGCCAGTTATGAGTTTGGAGACTTACTCAACCATTAGCTAAATTAGTGGCATCTATGAAGTAGTTATTAAGTTATACCATGTAGAAATTTTCAAAGTGAAACAGTTTGTTTAAATGTCAAGGATTTTGAAACACCACAAATTATCTATAAAAGTATGTTTTCATATCATATCTGTTTATTATTAATATTATGGCTTAAGTAAAAACAACAGGCTTAGTTCTGGCAGAATACTGCCATCTCATGAGTCTTATTGCTTTATATATATGATTAAACGGAAAAATTCTCTGTAAACATTTAATAATCATGTGACAGGCTTAAAATATCGACACTACCTTGAAGGACCTTGATTATGCAAATAGGCATTTAAGAAAGATGACAAGTATACCCTTAAAAATGATTAAAACTATGTGAACAATTTTCTATTGTCTACTTAACAACAAACAGTTCGGTCTCTGCACGCTCCCGATCCACCCATCTGTCATGTGGCATAGAACAGGTTTTCCTTTTGTGTATTTATTTTTTCTCATTACTAAGGACAGCTGGCTGACTGTGAATGTTCTGTCAGGTACCATTAACCCTTCGCTTAAGGGAAGGAAAATATTGAATGTTATTGAGCAAATTATTTTCCTCAAGGTTTCCTGGGTGGAACATCTTCCATGGTGTCCTTAAAGACTTCACTTACCATGGGAACACACGAGCACTGAGCACACTCTCTGTAGACATTCCACATTAGTGCCAGACAAGTAGATTTTTAAGGAATGTCTCATACATATGGAAAATTTGTATCCATGTATTAATTTATTTCTTTTTTATTCTGCTGTTCAATATCCTAGCAATATGTGCCAATTCTTTATGATGATACAGACCCATTTAAGTGTTCAGAAAGAGACATCCTCAAGAAGATCCAGGATTAAAAGTCATCGCTGAAGAGAATGGAACCCATTTCTGAGAGACATGGGGAGTCTTCTTCCACACCAGAAATCTAGCATAATTGTACTCAACTTTGAATAAAATTGTCATCAAAGATCCTATTCAAAATATAAGCAGTTTGAATCATCAATTTAAATTCTGGGGGAATGATATGGAAAGAAGAAAACAAAGAAGACTATGTTTAAGCAACCTATCCTTTCTCTGCCATCACTTCCTAATGAAATCACTATCTGTACTGACGCAGATGTCACAGCACCATAGGTAGATCTTCCAACAGTAAAAAACACAGTTGATAGTGCTATCTAACTTCTCCTCATGGAAGTTTCTAGAACATTTATTTAAATAGAGGGCAATTTGGACCTTAATCTCCTAATTCCTTTTTATATGTAGATACAACATCAACTTCTAAGTGCCTGAGAAGAATCTAGCTGTTTAAAAGAAATTTCAAAGGAGAAGGTGAATTTGTATGTTAATCCCCTCAGTATAAAATAAACTTGGGGTGTATTGCAATTATTTCTTTCATCTGTTAAGGTACATATGAGCATCTGTTCAATTGTAAGCAAGCTGGTTTTACCAAGGACCTTGTAAGTCAATGCTGCATTTGTTTTTCATGTATTTTGTTGTATCTTCACCTACATGGCTGTAAATGAATGTCTTACATGGTTATGCACGGGCTACTTTCTTCTTCATGAACTAACAGGGTGCTGACAGTGCACTGTAGGGTATAAATGTTTCTCCAGCAAAAGCACAATACATACTGGGAAGAACCTTGGGCAGTAATTGATACAAAGATAGTCTCCTTTCATTTATTGAGTGATGTCCAACCTCCTGCATCCACAGCAACTCAGTGTGATTATTTAAACTGACACCCCACAACATCATTTGATAGTATTTAATATGCATGTTTTTAAAACTGAGGTTACTTAACATTTTGTTCCACATGCAGAAAAATACCTAACATATCATATTGGTGATTTAAGAATGAATGCTTCTTGACTAGCTATCCTATCTTTTACTGATTCATTTCATAAAAGAAAAAAAATGCTTTTTTTAATGTGGAGCCCAAAAATGTAAAGTCATTAAAATAAGGTCGCCAGGCCGGGCGATGGTGGCTCACGCCTTTAATCCCAGCACTTGGGAGGCAGAGGCAGGCGGATCTCTGTGAGTTCGAGACCAGCCTGGTCTACAGAGCTAGTTCCAGGACAGGCTCCAAAGCCACAGAGAAACCCTGTCTCGAAAAAACCAAAATAAAATAAAATAAAATAAGGTCACCAGCTGAAACAGTGTCATCTAGAGCCTACTCCCCTTCTCTAAGTATGCAAAGTTAGTAAGCAACATTGAACATTGATAGCTGACCAGAGTGTGTGTTATGTGTATGTGTGTATATACACATAATATAAACATATATACATGTATATATATGTATGTATATATGTATATACTTTCTTAAAAATTTGCACACATGCATACATATGTTACAGGAGCTAATTGGGACAAAAGTCTAAAGAATTTTCATCCATATATGAGAGAGTATGTTTTTATTTACCTAAAAGTTCTAACATCAAAACAAGGTGGCAATATAGTCAGTATAGTGAATTCACTACATTGCACATCCCGAGATAGTTAGTAGAAGCAGAACTTGTATCCATACGTCCTATCATACATGAATGACATACACACTCAAATATTACTTGGTGAATTGTTAATAAATATCATGTCACAAAATAAATCATATTTTGATGCTCTATGCACATTCTAATGCATGTTTTCCAGTTTGCTTACAGTCTCATTGCCAAAATATCATAAAAGTTACTTCTAGTTGTGTCAATATTTTCTTTCTTCTTTTCCTCCTACCTTTTCATTATAGCAAGTTCACCTATTCCCTGTGTCTATTAAGAAAGACAGATGAAGTCCTAGTGAGTCTTTATTGATCTTTTCTACTTCCCTCAACAACAACCCAAATCCACACTCTATGTGTGAGATAGCGTTATTCACAGTAATTGTTTCTAGAATACCTAGTATATACATTTTCTTCTTTGGTCCCGAATTCTACTGAGTGAACTTACATCAAACAGAGAATAAGGGAATTGAGTCATAAAAGGCTAAGAAAAACCACTCTATCTTCTGCAGAGACATTAGAAAATAATAGTCATTTTACTTCACTTTTCTTCTTTGCTTTTTACCTGGAATGTAGTGTTTTGGCATTCAATAAAACGATGAACATCTGAGACCCATGAGAACCATGATGCCTCACAGTTAGGAACAAAACTTGTCCAGGACACATCATGGAGCACATAAACCTTTAATTACCGGGGTCAATAAACTATAATATTTTGGTTATTTGGTTACGTCTAACATGAATTAAAAGCTTTCAAACAAATATCTTCTCTTTAATGTTCATTAGCTGAAGCTGTCCCAATGCCTCATGATGTCATGGAAATTATGATTCTCTCCATTTCCTTGTATATATACACAAGCACACACACGTGTGTGTGTATGTGTGTGTATGATGTATACGTGTTTGGGTATGGTCACCAGCTTAAAGAACATTTAAATATATATATATATATATATATATATATATATATATATATATTTGTGTATGTGTTTATGAATATCTGTATGTAGATATCAAACTATATATATATATTGTATATATTCATAATTTATGTGTACCTAATGAACATAGATAAACCCACAAGGTAGAAGTTGTTTTCCCTACATTATCTATAAAAACTGTTCTTAAGTTTGTTGCACATAGTCTTGCCTCTGTGAAATTATAGTAATGATTCAAGTTTATGGCCACTACTCTTCACATCCTCATTGTAGTCTACAAACTTCTACACTAAGTATTTGCCGGCCTGAAACTGGCAGATACTTGAGATGTTTCAGAGCAACATAAGACTGGAAAATCAAGTGCCTTGGCATTTATAAACCAAGGTATCTTTGACTTATCCTAGAATCGCTCTACCTAAGATGGAAACTTTTGTGGGTCTCAGCTCATAGAGGCCACTCAAGCTCTGGAACAAAATGTCATAGCAAAATATACCAGTTACTCTCTCAAAACAACAACCTTTCACAACCTGTAAACTGGTTTTCCTTGGATTAAACACATTAATTCACAACTCCTTTTACCACCTGTCTTTGTTCTGTAGTATGCTCATGACTATCAGTGATCCTTGTTTCCTACCAAATTAAAGTATACAACAAATAGAATTCAATGGCAATCAAAGATTCTCCAGTAGAACTTTTGAATAAACCATTCAATAATTTAATCAAATATTGATCATCAAATTTACAATTTTCAGTGATGTTAACAAACTTAATATGTTAATAAGACAATTCATTTATTAAAATAGTAACATTCTTAAAATATTAATAAATAGTTTTGTTTACGAATAAATTACTTGATGAATGTCCCTTAAAATATTATTTTGGAGCTAGACAATGAAGAATTTGAAACTTTAACTTCCTAATTTGTGCATGTTTAGTATAAATTTCCTTTTTCCACAGAAGCCATGTACACGATTTGGGAGACACACATGTACATGCACCCACACAGAGAAAAAAACACATTTGATGTGGGAAATCCTTCTGTATGTATTGCTTTTATTGGATAATGAATAAAAATGTTTTGGTCAATGACTTAGCAGAGTAAACCAGATATATAGAGAGAATAGGCAGAGTCAAAGAGATGTATTGTAGTTCCTTAAAGAGATAGATGCCCAGAACCTTTACTAGAAAGCCACAGCCTCATGCTATACACATATTAATAGTAATAGATTAATTCAGGATGTATGAGCTAGCTAGAAATATGCCTGAGTTATTTGTCAAAGAGTTTTGTAACTAATACCATTTCTGTGTGATTATTTGGGTCTGAGAGGCTGGGTAACAAACAAGCAATCTCTGTCTCTATCTTCTCTCTCTCTCTCTCTCTCTCTCTCTCTCTCTCACACACACACACACACACACACACACACACAAACACTCAGACACACACAGTATATATATAAAATTTAGTTCACAGGATTTTGTGTATCTGTTCCTTGTTTATATAAACAGTTTAGAGTGGGTTTTAACTCCTTAATTTTAGAAGTTATGTGCTGGCTAAAGTAGTTTAAAATTCCATTTGTAGCTTGGCAGTCATATCATATTATTGACTAATATTGAAACTCCCCGCAAGTAAAATCCCCACATCTTTCTGACATGTGCTGATAAGCCTCATAATCTTCCAGCCATACTTGTGCCGATAGCCGTTGTAAACTCCATTTTTAGTTTACCTTTGTCCAGCTTTTAAGATAACCCTCTAAGAGAACATTATGCATCCAAGCTTAATATCTGCAATTGTGATGCCTCTTACTGATTGCCAACCTCACTGGAGGTTTCAATACATATTGTAAATGAAGACATATCAATGGGGTATCAGAAAGAGTGAAAAATTCCTCTTCTTAGAATTAAAAGGTTTCCAGTGCCAAATATCTCAGAAGAATTACTAGCTACTGAATTACTAGTTTCCCACTCAACACATAACAATTAATTTGTTTTTTAGTGATGTCATCTTGGATATTGGCTTATAAGAGAAAACACAAGATTTCTTCTTTATCTCTATCTCCCATGTTAAGATACAAGGTGGTGATATCTGTCTGCAACTACAAGGAGATATTAACAGAATTCAGTCCTTTGATCTTGTACAATTAGTTTCTCAAACTATGGTGACATAATTTTATTTATGTAAATCATTTAAATTGTTATTTTGGCATAACATCTGTGATGGTGTGAATTAGCCACATCCACTATGAGCTCATGTATATGTTCATTCGGTCCCAAGCTCCTGGAGCTCTTTGGGGGAGACTATAGGGCACAGCTTTCCTGGAGGATATACACCACTGATACTGGTCTTCGGGTGTTAATAGAGTTACTCAACTCCCATTTTTTCTCTGCTTCCTGTATGAGGATGTGATCTCCCTGCTTTCTACACTTGCTATTCTGCCATATAATGTCTTCCCAGTCATTATGACCTCTAGCCTCTGGAATTAAAAAAACAAAATAAACAGTTTCTTCTATTATGGCATTTTAACAAAATAGAAGAATCTAATATTTCTCCTTAAATAGTAGCAAAGAGAAAATCTTGTAATCTTGAAAAGTATTAATATATTTTTAGTGATAGATTAAGACAATAGTATTCATAAATTAGAAGAAAATTTGATGTTCACATATACTCTACCTGGAAATGTCAGTCTGAAAATCATAAAGAAATATGCCTTATATCTTAAAGGCTAATAATTTGACATGGTATCACATTTTGGCTTAAGAGATTTCTTTTTCCTTAAAGATAGAATAAATGAAAAGCACTAAAGCCAAAATGGATAGACTATGATGATGCAGTGGTTCCTATTCTCAGAAAATGATGCTGAATGCTTAGAATTTTGTCGTACATTTTAAAAATCCATCAACAAACTTTATGGTCTCTCTCTTTTACAAAAGCCTACAACAGCACTAAAATAAAAATCAAAAAACAAACAACAAAAATAAAACAAAAATTTCTTCCAAATTCATGGAGTTCATAGTGTGTTTACCAACTAATGCTGGACATGGGACCTGGTCTAGAGAGGGAATAGGATTCTCAGTGATATCCCATAAGAGAAAACTGTTTTTCCTTTATCCAAAGTGTAACAATTGAAAATAGCAAAGACATCCTTAAAAACAGGTATTATAGCTGGGTGGTGGTGGCACACCCTTTAATCCCAGCACGAGGGAGACAGAGGCAGGAGGATCTCTTTCAGTTCGAGGCCAGTCTGGTCTACAAGGGCTAGTTCCAGGTCAGACTCCAAAGCTCCAGAGAAACCCTGTCTCAAAAACAAACAAACAAAACAACAACCAACCAACCAAACAAACAAAAAAACCAAAACAATACAGGTATTATATTATTTCCTTGTTTTTTTTTTCTTCTGTGTTGACCTTCCCTTGCACAAAAGCTACAAGATTGTCATTCCAGAGGGGTTGAATCTATAACCAAGGAAAAAATAGTTTCAATTGTAGGTCCAGGAGGCATCTAAACACAGTTTGTTAGGTGTCCTCTTTATTCTAAATTCAGACAAATTTTGTTCCAATTTCATTCTACATGTCTTCCCCTGCCTTATTGCACTTAAGCATGAACCCCACATTTTCTTCTGTACCTTTGGACTTTCTGCTGACAGGTTCCAAATCACACACATTTTTATTAAGTAGTTTGTTGTGATTTTCTCTCTTCTTTTTGTATGATTTTCTCTTTCTACACCCTCTTTTGCTACAGTGGTGACAGCAGGACAGGCAGTGCCATATTTCTATATAAAATATAGAAATCTATATAAAAGGAGCAACTCACCGAAACAAAAGTTAACAATAAAGAAAATAACTCCAAATACTGAATGTTGAACTCGGCATTTAGAATTTTAGAATTATAAAGTGTACTAGATAAAAATAGAAGTCCATATATAATTTCAAAATAGTAAGATTAATGAAAGAATTGCTCAAAATGACAAAATGCAATCAAGAACACTAATGTAAACTTAGCTGTACATTTTTTTCATGACATGCTTTAAACTTTTTGAATCTAGAGACATACATACTATGAAAAAACGTGAAGAACCAGCGAATTGATTTCAATTGCTTACATTTTATAAACAAATACTGTACAGCAAGTTGTTAATACTGAAGGACTCATTTGTTTTCTTATATACAACATTATTACAAAATAAATATCATGCATTTCTCTCCCCATAAAATTACAATCAGGCCATTCATTGATGTATTTTTTTTTTTTTTATTTTTTAAAGTTTTGTTCCTTTTTTTTTCGAATGATCCAGATTTTCTGAAAGCATTACTATATTAGGCATGGAGCTTTCCTGCTGTTTTTAAGTGAAGTTAAACACAAATAGGATCTCTCCCCATTTCCATTGAAGTGTCAGTCAACCATGTACCCACGCTAGCGAGGAGGCGGCTCTCTTTGCAGAGATTCGTCATGCTGTGTTTTATACTTAGATTTTTTTTTTCAGAAATGAACCTATTCAAATTTATTATCCTATTTATCTAGCTATGAATTTTTCCTCTGAAAACTGGCCTCATTTAAGCCCATGTACATGTGTCTACACACATGATGAAATCCCTGTAATTACATGCTTGTTATGTAATGTATGAACACAAAACACATATAAAAAGAATAATGCATACAGGTTAGTATATTTTTAAATAAAATACTTACATCCTAAAATATATAGAGAAAACTTACATTAGCCACACAATATTCTTCTATATCATGATTAAATACATAGATCCAAATATAGAACATGTTATTATCCTTGACTGTCAGTGAGAAACACCACATCATAAAATAAGGTGAAGGAACAATAGCACAGACTCTAGGTACCAATCTCTTGTATCCGCATACACACGCACACATGTACACACACAAATAGTAGGACCTCATATACAGACTACACATAAATTAAATAAAAAATGAATAGACAAATAAACAAGAGTATATTGTTTTGTTAGTGACCTCGTTTACAGGAATAATCTTGAGAAACTTAAACTGCATTTTTTGGGGGGTGGGGTTTCAAGACAGTTTCTCTGTGGCTTTGGAGCCAGTCCTGGAACTAGCTCTTCTAGACAGGGCTGGCCTCAAACTCACAGAGATCCGCCTACCTCTGCCTCCCGAGTTCTGGGATTAAAGGAGTGCACCACCACTACCCGGATAATTGCATTTTTATGTAAGCCTCTCTAATATGTTAGATCTTTCATTAGAGAAGATGGCCTTAACATTATTTATTCAGATGCACATGCAAATTGCAACAGCATTCGTGTTAGAACTGCTGGTAAAATGTTTAAATAGTTTACAAATTTAGTTAGAGCAACAATATATTACGTGCTGTGTTGATAATCTGTGAGTTTTGAAGCCATACAAAGAGAACCATCACTTCAAATTCAGCTTCTTCATCTAGCTGAAACCCAGTAACAACCTGGCATGTACATATTGACAAGTCAAAGCAGTAGCTGACATATTCACTATTCAATTCTTTTGTGCTTCCTAGGGAGCAAAGTACAATCTAAGGCTTTTTAGGATCAGCTTCATATGGAGTACTTATTTCAAGTTATGTATATTGATTCATCTAAACACACCAGGCAAGGACAAGATGTAAAGAATCTAATTGTATAATAAACAAATAAACAAAATAACAAACTAAAAAGAAAATGAATTGTGATGATAGCACACTTCAACAATGAAATGTCCCTTAGCAGACTACTCCACTCATCTGTGGCAAATTCTTTATTTTACAAATTTTTCTTATACTGTATCTCTAAGGTAATGTGTTCTTATATGTGATTCTTACAGCTTGATCTATTCTTGTTTTATGTATGAGCATAAATCAACTATGATAAACTTTTTTGAAGTATAAGAAATACCCTTTGGAAATCTAAAACATGTTTTTCCTATTATTACATGGACTGTTTTGAGGGGCAAAATTTCTGGCCAGTTTCAGAATGACAGACAAGGTGTCATTGCAAAAAAATATCCCTTTGATTTTGTAGAATGAGCCTCTACACATTAAAACTCCTTTGAAATAAAACGAATGCTCCAAGTTAATTAATTTTATTTTTTGAGTGAGAGAACTTGGTCACGTGAAAATTCTATGGCTTCGTAAAAGTGCACGCCTGTCTGTTTAAGCCTAATTCAACATTCAAACTTCGCAAACTTTTCTTATTTACTAGACACAATACATTAAACAGATTAAGTAAATTTCTGTGCATGGGGGGGGTGGCAAAATATGCTTCATGTTTCTTCTATAAAACTGAGAGAAAATTAAGCTCTTGAAAATTTTTCAAATTATTCTGTAGTGTCCTGACATTCAGAAGGAGAATAATATACAGTATAAATCATTAGGATGCCAGGCAATGGTTAAAATGAAAAACTCTTTATGCCCATTATTGGACATATTTAATTCTAAAATCTACTTCAGTTCATATGCTGAAACTGGAAAACGTTATCATTTAAAACCTTTTGTAACCATCCCAGCCCATTCAGTCCTGTATTGAACTATTACAGGAGCTTATTCTTTTTTTAAAAAGCACACTCAAAATAATCTCGTGATATCAAAAGCAAACCCACAATGGCCATCTCGACATCTGGTCTAGCTTTCTTACTTCAAGCGCTTCCCTTCCTCCAGGCTTTTCCCTTGATTTATCCAATTTTCTCTTTTCCTCACTCACATTCCTGTGCCATTTTTTCTGAGCACTCCATATGCTTAGGAAGCCTTCCAGATTACACGTTTCAAGCTACTGAAGCCTCCTCCATACACCCCAAAAAGCAACCTGTTCAAGCATTGCAACCACGACCTTTCAGAACTTTTTTCTCCCCTATTTCGATTAAAATGTCTTATTTATTTTCCCTCACAAGGGTATCACACCTGAGATAAGAATTTATTATTAATTGATTTCTGAAAGTATCATAATTTATTTATTATACTCCTAGCGAGTGAATATTTTATAGCAACTCATTATGATCTATAAGATGGTAATGACTGCGAAATTATTATCAAAACAAGAGGAAAAATTCGGCTATTTTTAATGCTATCAAGGATAGTTATATTAAAGATCCAAATTTTATTTTATATATACCTATATTGTAATCTGCAAAGTAATGCCATACAATTTAAACATTATAAATTCAGTTGGAGTTGGTGAGCTCCCATTAACTCAGGCCAACTGTCTCAGTGGGTGAACCCCTCATAGTCATGACTTCCTTGATCATACTCTCACTCCTCTCACTCTTCAACTGGACCTTGGGAGCTCAGTCCAGAGCTCCGATGCGGGTCTCTGCCTCTGTTTCCATCTGTTGTTTGATGAAGGTTCTATGGTGATATTTAAGATAATTATCAGTCTGACTACAGGGCAAGGCCATTTCAGGCACCCTCTCTCTATTGCTTAGGGGTCTTAGCTGGGTGATCCTTGAGGATTCCTCGGAATTTTTCTAGAGCCAGGTTTCTTACTAACTGAACATGGGATTTGACTAGTCCTTCTGAATGTGGTTGACAGGTTTTTTTTTTTTTGTATTATATTTTATTTATTTATTTTTAATTATTTTTATTATTTTTTAATTAAAATTTCCACCTGTCCCCCTTCCCCATTTCCTTCCCCTCCTCCCAAATATTGCCCCTCCCCCCACTCCCCTTTCCCTATCCCCACTCCTCTTCTCCTCCCCCCACTCCATTCCCCCTCCCTCTCGGTACTGAAGAGCACTACAAATTCCCTGCCCTGCGGGAAGCTTAGCCTGTTTGGACGATCACCTTCTTTGTGGTTGACAGTTTTATGGCTGGGGCAGACTGAGGGGCCACTCACAGTGACACAGGGGTTTGTCTCTACTGCATGTATGGGCTTTTGGGGATCCTATTCTCTTTGGATGTATGTATACCTTGCTCAACCTAGATGTACTAGGGAGGGCCTTGGACTTTCCACAGAGCAGGTACTTTACCCTCTCTTAGGATTGAAGGGAGTTGGGTGGGAAGGTGTGTGGAGGGAGTGGGAGGAGGGGAGGAAGTGGGAATTTAGGTTGATATTTTTTAAGTAATAAAATATAATAAAAAAATTACAAATTCAAGCCAGAAACTCAAAGTAAAGTCACACTCTCCACATTTAATAACTGAATTAAGTCATCCAAACCCCTTCAAGAGTGTCATTGTTACTAAATTATATGACAAATGACTAAAGTTTAAACAGTGTGTAGCAACTGAAGGTGGGCCTATCAGATATTCTCATAGTAGTTCTTATTTCTTGATCTCTGTGCTCGAAGCTTTGAAAGCAATGATCTAATTCATAGCTCATATTGTCACCTCAATACACACAAACTTGTGGACAAGTCCTGTGGGTTTCTGAACTTGAGGTTTTTGTTGTTGTTGTTGTTGTTGTTTTATTTTTTTTATTTACTTTTTTTTTTATTTAGCGAATGGATCATAATGATCGCCATGTCTATCCCGCTGGCTTTTTAGTTTGCATCAAGTAATGAGTGGCTAATATATGTTTCAATTTGTTGGATCATGGGTCACACTCTAAAGCCCAGATTATCCATGTATTCATAGCAATCATCCTGTCTGTCTCCCAGGTACTATGATTACAAGCACAGCCTACCATATGCAGTTATAATAGAGGTGGGTGGTCCTTGGACTTCCCACAGTGCAGGGAACCCAGATTACTCTTAGGGATGATGAGGGAGGGGAACTTGATGGGGGAGGGGGAGGGAAATGGGAGGTGGTGGCAGGAAGAAGGCAGAAATCTTTAATAAATAAATAAATAAATAAGTCAAAAAAAATAAAAAATAAAAATAAAATATTTTTGATCACACATACAAGCATTAATCTATACAAAATGAGTTATGTATCAGAAAGTATGTGTATGAAAACCATTACAAACCTTAAGACTCTGCCAATCCAAGTCAAAGAGTGCCTATGACTTCGTCCAAATAGCTGCTCTCTATAGAAGCTACCTCATACATATACATGGGCTGCTAACAATGAGGATTGTCTTAGAAAAACAGAAACTATTGTTAGGTCACATTAAGGCATGTTTCTTTGGAAGACAACAAAGACAGTTTGATTATAAGTGTGTTGAGATTTTAAACATTTCTAAGTATTGGATTTCCTTCTTTTAGATTTTGTTTTACTCATTTTTTGTCTATGTTAAATTTTGAAATGAGGTATTGCTCTGTAAATCTGATGAGCCTGGAACTCAGTATGTACCCCAGGCTACTCTCAAACTTATCATGTTCTTGCACGAGTCAGCCGATGTCTGGTGAATGTCCCTGTCTACAGTGCTAAGAGAGTGGTTTACCTAAACTTACATCACAAAATGACCTTTTGATAATAACCAGTTACTACTTCTGTTACAGACTTGTGAGGGCATCACAATGTTTATGCTCATTCTGTAGAAAGTTCATAAAGAGTACCATAGTGAAGGGTTGAGAGAATGGGACAAAGGAATACAAAGAAGGAGGCTAGAATGCCTTCGGAGATGTTAATTACCTGAAATTAGGAAACATACACTGATGAAATAGAAGAGCATGAAGCCAAATGATAAACTAAAGGTGACCTCTCTTCTGGTACCCAAATATATGATTAAATATGTATACCAAATGCCAACTCTAATGTTTAAATCAGATGCATAAGAAAGAAAAAGAAACTGAAGAACCTATCCGGAAGGTCCTTGACTTCACAATAGGGAAGAGGTTTACAATCCTGGAGAATGTACAGTTTCTCCAAGAGGAGAGAGTATAAATTATGTAGGATGAAGCACATCACACAAAATTGCAAGATGCATCCAAACCTTTATCATAAATAAAGCAGCAACTTCTCCTCTCATATGCAGATCTGCTTATTGATACATGCATGTACTTATAGCAGTATCAAATAATCTATTTAAATTGCTACTGGCCAATATCACCGCTATCATCATATGTGACTCTACAATCTAAACCAATGAAAAAGTAAATAAAATTCACATGAGATTCTAAGTTTTACTGGTTATTTTTAAAGACTTAAAAATACATATGGACATGGTATTCATTCACATGGCTATAGAATGCTTTCATCATTGAAAAATTTTCTTTAGAGGAGTGCTGATTTAATATAATACAGTTTTTCAATATTGAGACATATGCACTTCTTACTTAAGTGTAAAATATTTAGAGAACCAAATATATAATGCCAAATGCAGTTTAAAACAAATAATACTAACAGAAGAAAATCCAAAGACTTCTGAATACATGCTCTCCAAGTTAAAAAGAATCAGATCAATTGAAATTGTTGCTATCAAGGGCTTCATTTCTTCATTTTGATTTAAGATATTAAAATACTTAAAATAACTTTGCATTTTTAGAGTAATTAGCAAACCTAGAAAGGCTGGAGTCCTTTCATAACAATGGGGACATGTTGCTATTTTTAGAATAAAGCCATTTCATGGTTTCTGCTTATCATTTTGTGGCCCTGATACCTAGCATGCACTCGGTAACTATAGATAAAAGAGTTTCCCTTCCAGTTCTAACAGAAGATCACTCAGCATCTGCTTCCACACTTACATTGGCAAGGGATTTGCCACCTCAGAAAGAAAAGCATTCCATTTTTAACAGTTCAGTTTAGGAAGAAGTTACTTCATTACAGAAAAATCCAAATTTACCTGCTTATATAACTCTCATTAATCTTATGGTTTGCTAGATGAAATTGAAGAGAAATGTCTTTATTTTCCCATGCATGAGAAGTCTTTGAAATACTGATATGTGACTTTAAGTCTTAACCTCCCCATTTTCCTTATATAACATCAGTTCCAAAAACTCCTTTGTCCTTCTCTAAATCTACAGTGTCTCCCAAAAACATACCATCCAAAACATGACATTATCTTGTAGCTGCTCTTTGCAATGCAGAGAGGACTGTGGGAACTACTCTCGATAGTTTTGTAGAGCGCACTTCTATTAATGATGCCCAAGATCCCATTAGCTCTTCTTGGCATTCCCATCACAGGATGACTCATAGTCTACTTAGGATCAACTAAGAATACCCAACTTTAAAGATGAGCTCTTGTCAAATCCTGACTCCTTTGTCCTTGGCTTGTTTGAGTTGCTTTTATATATTTCACTGGGAGATTTTATATTATGTCAGTAGCTTTGGTGCATTATTTTCCTCTGTGAAGATTTCTGAAACTTTAACTCTGTCAATCATTTAGTCCATTAGCAATCAAGCAAATTTTGAGCTTCATGTGAAATACGACGCATATATTTACATCTAAACTGTTGCTTTTTAAAACAGTTAAAGGGCAAATATCAACATATACTATTAAAACTTCTTTCTAAATCTGATCCTTTCACATCACCAATCTGTCAAGTTGTTACATGTAGAGGGCATATATACAAGAATGCTACTGTCTACATCAACACATCTAGCATAGAATCTTTGAGGCCTAGGAGTGAAACTGTCTAAAATATGAGTCACTTAATGCTATTTGAGGAATGATAGCAAGAGAGAGAGTTCCACTGGGTGCTGCATACTCGAAAGCCTATCTTTTACCAAGACACAATGACTCTCTTTAAGCAAAGTTAAAGTCTCTTAGTTTAGCACATCAAACAAATTTATTTATCCTATTCCCAGAAATATAAAAATTGCTATCAAAAGCCATACTGACTATGTTAATTTATTCCTGTGGCATTCCAGTAATCTGCCAATCATTTTTAATTAAAAATAAATGTTGTTGCAGCTACTCTTATGGTTGTGAATACATCTCAATGATTCTACACATCCCTAGATGTTTGCAGCATATTCAGTTTTCAACGCCCCCCTTTTTCCTGAAGCACTATCAAGTCCATTAATCAGGGATTTTAAAAGTACCATTTATAATTCTCTTTTAAGGTAGCTTTTTTTGTTTTTGTGATTATAATAAACTTACATCATTTTCCTTTCCCCTTTCATCACCCTAAACCATCACATGTACACCAACTTGCTCATTTCTAGTCAAAGCCATGTTTCCTTAATAGTTGTTACATATATAACCATTTTTATAATTCATCTAACCTCTGAACAGTGAGTGTAATATATTGATAAATTTGATATCAATATTTTATCATTCATGTGTTACAGTCAATAGCCTGTATAGTGAAGATTATTTAAACCACTAAAGGCTAGAGTTTACAGAGAACAGTATTAACTGATAAGTGAATATTGCCCTCTGGGTTTACAGTAGCATGACTGAGAAATGTCAGCATCACTATCATGTCCAGTGCTTTATTTCATGAATCAATGTTGTTCATGTGAATGAAATATCTTATCTTTCAAATAATTTTTAGATAGAAAAGGATAGATAAACTTACCATGCAGAATTATCCCCTAATATTTCAAAAAATACTTGTGCACTGAATTAAAACAACTGAAATATTTTTACTAAAATTTTAGTTTCAATGGCATGCAAACAATAAACTAAGGAGGCTAAAATAATTTTATCAATTAATAAACTTTGTTCACTGTGAATAAACCTGAAATGTACCATGTGCAAACATACATAATATGCTACATTTGTAAATGAAATCTTTCAGCAAAAAAGTTTCTTTGTCAAAATTATAAATCTTGAATTAGCCACAATAATGTTAGCTGCCTTGTTTCCGAGACACGAACATATGTGTGTCCTACATAGAATATTTTTTATTAATGTCATTCTCCTAATCTCGTTTCTGTAATTATA